>NW_027284976.1:300000-419124 GCF_040894005.1 Engystomops pustulosus
TGTAGAGGATTCGGCGCAGTGTGTCAGTGCAGTTTGTATTATGTGTAGAGGATTCGGCACAGTGTGTCAGTGAAGTGTGTGTATTATGTGTAGAGGATTTGGTGCAGTGTGTCAGTGCAGTGTGTGTATTATGTGTAGAGGATTTGGTGCAGTGTGTCAGTGCAACGTGTGCTTTATGTGTAGAGGATTTGGTGCAGTGTGTCAGTGCAGTGTGTGTATTATGTGTAGAGGATTTGGTGCAGTGTGTCAGTGCAGTGTGGGTATGATGTGTAGAGGATTTGGTGCAGTGTGTAAGTGCAGTGTATGTATTATGTGTAGAGGATTTGGTGCAGTGTGTCAGTGCAGTGTGGGTATGATGTGTAGAGGATTTGGTGCAGTGTGTCAGTGCAGTGTGTGTATTATGTGTAGAGGATTTGGTGCAGTGTGTCAGTGCAGTGTGGGTATGATGTGTAGAGGATTTGGTGCAGTGTGTAAGTGCAGTGTATGTATTATGTGTAGAGGATTTGGTGCAGTGTGTCAGTGCAGTGTGGGTATGATGTGTAGAGGATTTGGTGCAGTGTGTCAGTGCAGTGTGTGTATTATGTGTAGAGGATTTGGTGCAGTGTGTCAGTGCAGTGTGGGTATGATGTGTAGAGGATTTGGTGCAGTGTGTAAGTGCAGTGTATGTATTATGTGTAGAGGATTTGGTGCAGTGTGTCAGTGCAGTGTGGGTATCATATGTAGAGGATTTGGTGCAGTGTGTCAGTGCAGTGTGGGTATGATATGAAAAGGATTTGGTGCAGTGTGTAAGTGCAGTGTGTGTATTATGTGTAGAGGATTTGGTGCAGTGTGTCAGTGCAGTGTGGGTATGATATGTAGAGGATTTGGTGCAGTGTGTAAGTGCAGTGTGGGTATGATGTGTAGAGGATTTGGTGCAGTGTGTCAGTGCAGTGTGTGTATTATGTGTAGAGGATTTGGTGCAGTGTGTCAGTGCAGTGTGGGTATGATGTGTAGAGGATTTGGTGCAGTGTGTAAGTGCAGTGTATGTATTATGTGTAGAGGATTTGGTGCAGTGTGTCAGTGCAGTGTGTGTATTATGTGTAGAGGATTTGGTGCAGTGTGTCAGTGCAGTGTGGGTATCATATGTAGAGGATTTGGTGCAGTGTGTCAGTGCAGTGTGGGTATGATATGTAGAGGATTTGGTGCAGTGTGTAAGTGCAGTGTGGGTATGATGTGTAGAGGATTTGGTGCAGTGTGTCAGTGCAGTGTGGGTATGATGTGTAGAGGATTTGGTGCAGTGTGTCAGTGCAGTGTGGGTATGATGTGTAGAGGATTTGGTGCAGTGTGTAAGTGCAGTGTATGTATTATGTGTAGAGGATTTGGTGCAGTGTGTCAGTGCAGTGTGTGTATTATGTGTAGAGGATTTGGTGCAGTGTGTCAGTGCAGTGTATGTATTATGTGTATAGCATTCGGCGCAGTGTGTCAGTGCAGTGTGGGTATGATATGTAGAGGATTTGGTGCAGTGTGTCAGTGCAGTGTGGGTATGATATGTAGAGGATTTGGTGCAGTGTGTCAGTGCAGTGTGGGTATGATATGTAGAGGATTTGGTGCAGTGTGTCAGTGCAGTGTGTGTATTATGTGTAGAGGATTTGGTGCAGTGTGTCAGTGCAGTGTGGGTATGATGTGTAGAGGATTTGGTGCAGTGTGTAAGTGCAGTGTATGTATTATGTGTAGAGGATTTGGTGCAGTGTGTCAGTGCAGTGTGTGTATTATGTGTAGAGGATTTGGTGCAGTGTGTCAGTGCAGTGTGGGTATCATATGTAGAGGATTTGGTGCAGTGTGTCAGTGCAGTGTGGGTATGATATGTAGAGGATTTGGTGCAGTGTGTAAGTGCAGTGTGGGTATGATGTGTAGAGGATTTGGTGCAGTGTGTCAGTGCAGTGTGGGTATGATGTGTAGAGGATTTGGTGCAGTGTGTCAGTGCAGTGTGGGTATGATGTGTAGAGGATTTGGTGCAGTGTGTAAGTGCAGTGTATGTATTATGTGTAGAGGATTTGGTGCAGTGTGTCAGTGCAGTGTGTGTATTATGTGTAGAGGATTTGGTGCAGTGTGTCAGTGCAGTGTATGTATTATGTGTATAGCATTCGGCGCAGTGTGTCAGTGCAGTGTGGGTATGATATGTAGAGGATTTGGTGCAGTGTGTCAGTGCAGTGTGGGTATGATATGTAGAGGATTTGGTGCAGTGTGTCAGTGCAGTGTGGGTATGATATGTAGAGGATTTGGTGCAGTGTGTCAGTGCAGTGTGTGTATGATGTGTGGAGGTTCAGTAAATATTGTGGACATTTTGTTATTATTGTCGCCTCTTCTCGCCCCCCGCAGATTCCTCCAGGATTTTCTTTGGGGTCACGTGACATTATCTGAGGATTTCTCATGATATCTGAGCTCCTGGCGTCCGCTCAACATTGCTGATAGTTTATACATGACGGCTCAACAGTCTGACGCCAGGACCTGTGCCCGCAATAACACGGGGCCATAAGAGGGGGGTCATGTCCTGGGGAGGGCGCTGTACTCCTCTATACCACATGGTGGGGTCATGTCCTGGGGAGGGCGCTGTACTCCACTATACCACATGCTGGAGCCATGTCCTGGGGAGGGCGCTGTACTCCACTATACCACATGCTGGGGTCATGTCCTGGGGAGGGCGCTGTACTCCACTATACCACATGCTGGGGGCCATGTCCTGGGGAGGGCGCTGTACTCCACTATACCACATGCTGGGGTCATGTCCTGGGGAGGGCGCTGTACTCCACTATACTACATGCTGGGGGTCATGTCCTGGGGAGGTCACTGTACTCCACTATACCACATGCTGGGGGCCATGTCCTGGGGAGGGCGCTGTACTCCACTATACCACATGCTGGGGGTCATGTCCTGGGGAGGGCGCTGTACTCCTCTATACCACATGGTGGGGTCATGTCCTGGGGAGGGCGCTGTACTCCACTATACCACATGCTGGGGGCCATGTCCTGGGGAGGGCGCTGTACTCCACTATACCACATGCTGGGGGCCATGTCCTGGGGAGGGCGCTGTACTCCACTATACCACATGCTGGGGTCATGTCCTGGGGAGGTCACTGTACTCCACTATACCACATGCTGGGGGTCATGTCCTGGGGAGGTCACTGTACTCCACTATACCACATGCTGGGGTCATGTCCTGGGGAGGGCGCTGTACTCCACTATACCATATGCTGGGGACATGTCCTGGGGAGGGCGCTGTACTCCACTATACCACATGCTGGGGCCATGTCCTGGGGAGGGCGCTGTACTCCACTATACCACATGCTGGGGCCATGTCCTGGGGAGGTCACTGTACTCCACTATACCACATGCTGGGGTCATGTACTGGGGAGGTCACTGTACTCCACTATACCACATGCTGGGGTCATGTCCTGGGGAGGGCGCTGTACTCCACTATACCACATGCTGGGGTCATGTCCTGGGGAGGGCGCTGTACTCCTCTATACCACATGGTGGGGTCATGTCCTGGGGAGGGCGCTGTACTCCACTATAACACATGCTGGGGCCATGTCCTGGGGAGGGCGCTGTACTCCACTATACCACATGCTGGGGCCATGTCCTGGGGAGGGCGCTGTACTCCACTATACCACATGCTGGGGCCATGTCCTGGGGAGGGCGCTGTACTCCACTATACCACATGCTGGGGCCATGTCCTGGGGAGGTCACTGTACTCCACTATACTACATGCTGGGGGTCATGTGCTGGGGAGGTCACTGTACTCCACTATACTACATGCTGGGGGTCATGTGCTGGGGAGGGCGCTGTACTCCACTATACTACATGCTGGGGGTCATGTCCTGGGGAGGGCGCTGTACTCCACTATACCACATGCTGGGGGTCATGTCCTGGGGAGGGCGCTGTACTCCACTATACCACATGCTGGGGGTCATGTCCTGGGGAGGGCGCTGTACTCCACTATACCACATGCTGGGGTCATGTCCTGGGGAGGGCGCTGTACTCCACTATACCACATGCTGGAGGTCATGTCCTGGGGAGGGCGCTGTACTCCACTATACCACATGCTGGGGCCATGTCCTGGGGAGGGCGCTGTACTCCACTATACCACATGCTGGGGCCATGTCCTGGGGAGGGCGCTGTACTCCACTATACCACATGCTGGGGCCATGTCCTGGGGAGGGCGCTGTACTCCACTATACCACATGCTGGGGGTCATGTCCTGGGGAGGGCGCTGTACTCCACTATACCACATGCTGGGGCCATGTCCTGGGGAGGGCGCTGTACTCCACTATACCACATGCTGGGGCCATGTCCTGGGGAGGTCACTGTACTCCACTATACCACATGCTGGGGGTCATGTCCTGGGGAGGGCGCTGTACTCCACTATACCACATGCTGGGGCCATGTCCTGGGGAGGTCACTGTACTCCACTATACCACATGCTGGGGCCATGTCCTGGGGAGGGCGCTGTACTCCACTATACCACATGCTGGGGCCATGTCCTGGGGAGGGCGCTGTACTCCACTATACCACATGCTGGGGCCATGTCCTGGGGAGGGCGCTGTACTCCACTATACCACATGCTGGGGCCATGTCCTGGGGAGGGCGCTGTACTCCACTATACCACATGCTGGGGGCCATGTCCTGGGGAGGTCACTGTACTCCACTATACCACATGCTGGGGGTCATGTCCTGGGGAGGGCGCTGTACTCCACTATACCACATGCTGGGGGTCATGTCCTGGGGAGGGCGCTGTACTCCACTATACCACATGCTGGGGGCCATGTCCTGGGGAGGGCGCTGTACTCCACTATACCACATGCTGGGGGTCATGTCCTGGGGAGGGCGCTGTACTCCACTATACCACATGCTGGGGCCATGTCCTGGGGAGGTCACTGTGCTCCACTATACCACATGGTGGGGTCATGTCCTGGGGAGGGCGCTGTACTCCACTATACCACATGCTGGGGCCATGTCCTGGGGAGGGCGCTGTACTCCACTATACCACATGCTGGGGCCATGTCCTGGGGAGGTCACTGTACTCCACTATACCACATGGTGGGGTCATGTCCTGGGGAGGGCGCTGTACTCCACTATACCACATGCTGGGGCCATGTCCTGGGGAGGGCGCTGTACTCCACTATACCACATGCTGGGGCCATGTCCTGGGGAGGGCGCTGTACTCCACTATACCACATGCTGGGGTCATGTCCTGGGGAGGGCGCTGTACTCCACTATACCACATGCTGGGGTCATGTCCTGGGGAGGTCACTGTACTCCACTATACTACATGCTGGTGGTCATGTCCTGGGGAGGGCGCTGTACTCCACTATACCACATGCTGGGGGCCATGTCCTGGGGAGGGCGCTGTACTCCACTATACCACATGCTGGGGCCATGTCCTGGGGAGGGCGCTGTACTCCACTATACCACGTGCTGGGGCCATGTCCTGGGGAGGGCGCTGTACTCCACTATACCACATGCTGGGGTCATGTCCTGGGGAGGTCACTGTACTCCACTATACCACATGCTGGGGGT
The DNA here is from genome assembly GCF_040894005.1 of Engystomops pustulosus. Lineage (NCBI taxonomy): Eukaryota > Metazoa > Chordata > Amphibia > Anura > Leptodactylidae > Engystomops > Engystomops pustulosus. The sequence continues at coordinate 305,556 of NW_027284976.1, forward strand.
CATGTCCTGGGGAGGGCGCTGTACTCCACTATACCACATGCTGGGGTCATGTCCTGGGGAGGGCGCTGTACTCCAGTATACCACATGCTGGGGCCATGTCCTGGGGAGGGCGCTGTACTCCACTATACCACATGCTGGGGCCATGTCCTGGGGAGGGCGCTGTACTCCACTATACCACATGCTGGGGGTCATGTCCTGGGGAGGTCACTGTACTCCACTATACCACATGCTGGGGGTCATGTCCTGGGGAGGGCGCTGTACTCCACTATACCACATGCTGGGGCCATGTCCTGGGGAGGGCGCTGTACTCCACTATACCACATGCTGGGGTCATGTCCTGGGGAGGGCGCTGTTCTCCACTATACCACATGCTGGGGTCATGTCCTGGGGAGGGCGCTGTACTCTTCTATACCATATGCTGGGGTCATGTCCTGGGGAGGGCGCTGTACTCCACTATACCACATGCTGGGGCCATGTCCTGGGGAGGTCACTGTACTCCACTATACCACATGCTGGGGCCATGTCCTGGGGAGGGCGCTGTACTCCACTATACCACATGCTGGGGCCATGTCCTGGGGAGGGCGCTGTACTCCTCTATACCACATGCTGGAGTCATGTCCTGGGGAGGGCGCTGTACTCCACTATACCACATGCTGGGGCCATGTCCTGGGGAGGGCGCTGTACTCCACTATACCACATGCTGGGGCCATGTCCTGGGGAGGGCGCTGTACTCCACTATACCACATGCTGGGGCCATGTCCTGGGGAGGGCGCTGTACTCCACTATACCACATGCTGGGGCCATGTCCTGGGGAGGGCGCTGTACTCCACTATACCACATGCTGGGGCCATGTCCTGGGGAGGGCGCTGTACTCCACTATACCACATGCTGGGGCCATGTCCTGGGGAGGGCGCTGTACTCCACTATACCACATGCTGGGGGTCATGTCCTGGGGAGGGCGCTGTACTCCACTATACCACATGCTGGGGGTCATGTCCTGGGGAGGGAGCTGTACTCCACTATACCACATGCTGGGGCCATGTCCTGGGGAGGGCGCTGTACTCCACTATACCACATGCTGGGGTCATGTCCTGGGGAGGGCGCTGTACTCCACTATACCACATGCTGGGGCCATGTCCTGGGGAGGGCGCTGTACTCCACTATACCACATGCTGGGGCCATGTCCTGGGGAGGGCGCTGTACTCCACTATAACACATGCTGGGGTCATGTCCTGGGGAGGGCGCTGTATTCCACTATAACACATGCTGGGGCCATGTCCTGGGGAGGGCGCTGTACTCCACTATACCACATGCTGGGGGTCATGTCCTGGGGAGGGAGCTGTACTCCACTATACCACATGCTGGGGCCATGTCCTGGGGAGGGCGCTGTACTCCACTATACCACATGCTGGGGGTCATGTCCTGGGGAGGGCGCTGTACTCCACTATACCACATGCTGGGGTCATGTCCTGGGGAGGGCGCTGTACTCCACTATACCACATGCTGGGGCCATGTCCTGGGGAGGGCGCTGTACTCCACTATACCACATGCTGGGGCCATGTCCTGGGGAGGTCACTGTACTCCACTATACCACATGCTGGGGCCATGTCCTAGGGAGGGCGCTGTACTCCACTATACCACATGCTGGGGCCATGTCCTGGGGAGGGCACTGTACTCCACTATACCACATGCTGGGGCCATGTCCTGGGGAGGGCGCTGTACTCCACTATACCACATGCTGGGGCCATGTCCTGGTGAGGGCGCTGTACTCCACTATACCACATGCTGGGGGTCATGTCCTGGGGAGGGCGCTGTACTCCACTATACCACATGCTGGGGCCATGTCCTGGGGAGGGCGCTGTACTCCACTATACCACATGCTGGGGTCATGTCCTGGGGAGGGCGCTGTACTCCTCTATAACACATGCTGGGGCCATGTCCTGGGGAGGGCACTGTACTCCACTATACCACATGCTGGGATCATGTCCTGGGGAGGACGCTGTACTCCACTATACCACATGCTGGGGGTCATGTCCTGGGGAGGTCACTGTACTCCACTATACCACATGCTGGGGGTCATGTCCTGGGGAGGTCACTGTACTCCACTGTACCACATGCTGGGGTCATGTCCTCGGGAGGGCGCTGTACTCCACTATACCACATGCTGGGGACATGTCCTGGGGAGGGCGCTGTACTCCACTATACCACATGCTGGAGGTCATGTCCTGGGGAGGGCGCTGTTCTCCACTATACCACATGCTGGGGTCATGTCCTGGGGAGGGCGCTGTACTCCTCTATACCACATGCTGGGGCCATGTCCTGGGGAGGGCGCTGTACTCCATTATACCACATGCTGGAGGTCATGTCCTGGGGAGGTCACTGTACTCCATTATACCACATGCTGGGGCCATGTCCTGGGGAGGGCGCTGTACTCCACTATACCACATGCTGGGGCCATGTCCTGGGGAGGGCGCTGTACTCCACTATACCACATGCTGGGGCCATGTCCTGGGGAGGGCGCTGTACTCCACTATACCACATGCTGGGGTCATGTCCTGGGGAGGACGCTGTACTCCACTATACCACATGCTGGGGCCATGTCCTGGGGAGGGCGCTGTACTCCACTATACCACATGCTGGGGTCATGTCCTGGGGAGGGCGCTGTACTCCACTATACCACATGCTGGGGTCATGTCCTGGGGAGGGCGCTGTACTCCACTATACCACATGCTGGGGTCATGTCCTGGGGAGGGCGCTGTTCTCCACTATACCACATGCTGGGGTCATGTCCTGGGGAGGGCGCTGTACTCCTCTATACCACATGCTGGGGCCATGTCCTGGGGAGGGCGCTGTACTCCACTATACCACATGCTGGGGCCATGTCCTGGGGAGGGCGCTGTACTCCACTATACCACATGCTGGGGTCATGTCCTGGGGAGGGCGCTGTACTCCACTATACCACATGCTGGAGGTCATGTCCTGGGGAGGGCGCTGTACTCCACTATACCACATGCTGGGGCCATGTCCTGGGGAGGTCACTGTACTCCACTATACCACATGCTGGGGCCATGTCCTGGGGAGGGCGCTGTTCTCCACTATACCAAATGCTGGGGCCATGTCCTGGGGAGGGCGCTGTACTCCACTATACCACATGCTGGGGGTCATGTCCTGGGGAGGGCGCTGTACTCCACTATACCACATGCTGGGGATCATGTCCTGGGGAGGGCGCTGTACTCCACTATACCACATGCTGGGGCCATGTCCTGGGGAGGGCGCTGTACTCCACTATACCACATGCTGGGGACATGTCCTGGGGAGGGCGCTGTACTCCACTATACCACACGCTGGGGCCATGTCCTGGGGAGGGCGCTGTACTCCACTATACCACATGCTGGGGTCATGTCCTGGGGAGGGCGCTGTACTCCACTATACCACATGCTGGGGTCATGTCCTGGGGAGGGCGCTGTACTCCACTATACCATATGCTGGGGACATGTTAGTTATAGCACAGGGTCGGGGTCATCAGATGTCGCCTCCTCAGTGCGGGAGCGTTGGGCACTGGAGAACTTACCCACGTCTCAAACATGTCTTCAGGACGCAGCTTCCTCAGGGTGGCCCTAGAAGAAGAGGACAAAGAGGGTTGAGGGGACGCATGTTGGGCTGGAAATATGCACATGTGAGGCTGGAGGGGGCGTGTGTGGGGTAGGAGGGGGTGCATGTTGGGTAGGAGGGGGACACATGTGAGGCTGGAGCGGGGCACATGTAGAGCAGGAGAGGGGGTGCATGTAGGGCAGGAGGGGAACATGTGGGGCTCGAGGGAAGCACATGTGGGGCAGGAGGGCGGCACGTGTGGGGCAGCAGGGGGAGCATTAGGGTAGGCGGGGGCAGAGATGATGACTGCAGGATAGGGGTAAATATTTCGTACATGTGAGATTCCGGTATCGGGTTATGACCCTCTGTTACTCACCTCTTGTGCTCGTTGATGAAGTCCACCAGCTCTTCCTCGGTGTACGGCTTATCAGGGATGGTCACTGGCTCATCCATGAATGGCTCGTAGAAGTCCACCTCATTCATCTTCAGCGTCAGAGTCCTGGCCACCTGACGAGAGATGCGTTACTGAGACATCATGGCCTTCTCCATGTCTCACCCCACTGACCCTCCACCATGACTGAGATCCGGACCACATCCCACCCGTGGCTTCACTCTTACCGACTTGTCAAATGTTGCAAAGAATTTAATGTATGGATGGAAGTTCTCAGCAGCCTCCTCAAATGCCTGGTAGTCTGCGAGGTCAAAACGAGAACATCAGAAATACAATTGAGTATATCATCCCAAATCACATCAGCTAAGGTGAGCGGTGGGCGCCTGATGGGTGGAATTGTGCTGGACTGGGTGAGCGCCAACTGGATCATTGGTATTAAGTCAGTAATGCCTCAACACCTCCCTTATTCTGTGACAGCCTGTCATACTGCCCATGTTCTTATTGGTCTTGTAATGTACATTCAGTCTGCAATGATATGTTCATACTCATGTTATGCATGCTGCCACCTAGTGGTCAAAGTTTGTATTGTTTGATAATTTGCTTGCTGTATCTTTAAGCTAGCTATCCCATCATGCACTGTTACCCAGTTTCTCCTCCTCTTTCTGTGACATCACTTCCTCCTTCTTCATGCTGTCCTCCATTTGTGACTGTAGCAGACATGTTCATCACTGTGCAGTAGCAATGTGTTTTGACCGCATGGCATGTCATTTCTAAGGTAAAGACATTAAACTGAACCTAAAGCACATCCATTGCATCCTCCCTTCATGCAAATGGCCACGCTGTGGAATGAATGTCAGTGACTTCTACTATCTACCATCCAGTTTATACGGAGACTGCACTCACAACCTATCAGGGTCTTCTCCAGCGTGTATCTGTGGCAGAATACACCTATTTAGGTCACACAAAGGCTACCCCCCCTTACCTATGGCTCCCCTCTTTTAAATATTTGGTACCATCTAGAGATGAGCGAACATACTCGTCCGAGCTTGATGCTGGTTGGAGCATTAGCGTACTCGAAACTGCTCGTTGCTCGGACGAATACTTCGCCCGCTCGAGAAAATGGCAGCTCCCGCCGTTTTGCTTTTTGGCGGCCAGAAACAGAGCCAATCACAAGCCAGGAGACTCTGCACTCCACCCAGCATGACGTGGTACCCTTACACGTGGATAGCAGTGGTTGGCTGGCCAGATCAGGTGACCCTGGGATAGACTAGCCCCTGCCCGCGCTGCTCGGATCATTCTGTCTCTGGATGCCGCTAGGGAGAGAGCTGCTGCTGGTCAGGGAAAGCGTTAGGGTGTTCTATTAGCTTACTGTTAGGCAGGAGTGATTCTCCAAGAACCCAACAGCCCTTCTTAGGGCTACAATAACGTTTTGTTTTGTTTTTTTGTTTGCTTGTGGCTGGGCTTGCTGGCATTAGTAGTGCAGCTAGTACCATATTGTGAGGAATTTGCTGGGAGACTTGCTACCGTTGTGTTTAGCTCTTAGTGACACACATATCCACCTCAAACACCGAAGTGGGACAATTTATTAGGGGTTTGATTAGAATTAGGCAGAGTCTGCTGATTTATTTATTTTTTTCCTTTATTTCATTTTATAGCTCAAAGTCATCAGGCACAGCACAAAATCCAGTTGTGTGCTGTCAGTGTAGGTTAGAAACTAGCCATAGCAATAGGATAGCATCGTTTTGTTAAAAAAAAAAAATAAATAAAAAAAAAATAAACACAAAAAAAAAAAAATTAAAAGTTTACACTTTAATTTGGAAAATGTTTAACCCGAGGGCTAGGGGTAGAGGACGAGGGCGGGGACGTGGGCGTCCAACTACTGCAGGGGTCAGAGGCCGTGGTCCTGGGCGGGGTGAGACACCACCTGCTTATGAGGGAGCAGGGGAACGCCGCAGAGCTACACTCCCTAGGTTCATGTCTGAAGTTACTGGGACTCGTGGTAGAGCACTGTTGAGGCCAGAACAGTGCAAAGAGGTGATGTCGTGGATTGCGGACAATGCTTCTAGCCATTTGTCCACCAGTCAGTCTTCCACGCAGTCCACCCATGTCACCGAAATCAGCACTCCTCCAGCTCCTCCACCTCAGCCTCCTTCCCCCCAGTCTGCCCCCTCCCAGCAAAATTTGGCATTTGAACCGGCATACTCTGAGGAACTGTTTTCTGGACCCTTCCCACAGTCACAAACCACTTGTCCGGTTGCTGCTGAGCTATTTTCCGAACCCCAGGTTTTCCACCGGTCGCAGTCTGTGGGTGATGATGACATTATTGACGTAGTGGAAGAAGTGTGTAAAGAGGTGTCGGACGATGAGGAGACACGGTTGTCAGACAGTGGTGAAGTTGTTGTCAGGGCAGGAAGTCCGAGGGGGGAGCAGACTGAGGGATCGGAGGATGATGAGGTGACAGACCCAAGCTGGGTTGATAGGCCGGGTGAACACAGTGCTTCTGAGACGGAGGTGGTGTGCAACCTGTGCCAAACCAGGATCAGCAGGGGTTCCACCACTACTAGCTTAACTACCACCAGTATGCGCAGGCATATGAATGCTAAACACCCCACTCAATGGCACCAAGCCCGTTCACCTCCGGCCGGGCACACCACTGCTCCTTCCCCTGTGTCATCTGCTAGTCAGCCCCCTGCCCAGGACCAGGGCCCAAACACCTCCCGTGCGAAAACCCCATCTTCGCCTCCACGATCCTCCACAGCATCCACTAGCGTTCAGCTCTCCATACCCCAGACTCTGGAGCGCAAAAGGAAGTATAGCGCAACCCACCCACACGCCCAAGTCCTCAACGTCCAAATCTCCAAACTGCTTAGCCTGGAGATGCTGCCCTATAGGCTGGTAGAGACCGAGGCCTTTTGAAACCTCATGGCGGCGGCTGGCCCTCGGTATTCGGTCCCCAGCCGCCACTACTTTTCCCGATGTGCCGTCCCAGCCCTGCACAAGCACGTGTCAGACAACATCATCCATGCCCTGACCAACGCCGTTTCTGACAAGGTCCACCTGACCACGGACACGTGGACGAGTGCTGCCGGGCAGGGCCACTATATATCGCTGACGGCACATTGGGTTAACTTGGTGGAGGCTGGGACCGAGTCTGACCCTGGGGCTGCTCATATACTGCCGACGCCGAGGATTGCGGGGCCTACCTCGGTCCAGATCTCTCAGGCCTACTATGCCTCCTCCTCCCACCCCTCCTCCACCTCCTCCTCCGAATTACCATCCGTGGGCATGGCGCCATCAGTCGGTAGCTCTAGGGACAGCAGCAGTGCCGTCGCTAAGCGACAGCAGGCGGTGCTCAAACTGCTGAGCCTAGGCGATAAAAGGCACACCGCCCAAGAGCTATTACAGGGCATCACGGCGCAGACTGATCTGTGGCTGGCACCGCTGAACCTGAAGCCAGGCATGGTTGTGTGTGACAACGGCCGTAACCTGGTGGCAGCTCTGCAACTCGGCAGACTGACACATGTGCCATGCCTGGCCCATGTGTTAAATCTCATAGTTCAGCGTTTCCTCAAGACATACCCCAATCTGTCTGATTTGCTCACGAAGGTTCGCCGCATCTGTGCGCATTTCAGGAAGTCCAGCACAGATGCTGCCACTCTCAGGGCAGCGCAGCGCCGCCTCCAACTGCCCGCTCACCGACTGTTGTGCGACGTGCCCACGAGGTGGAATTCAACACTGACCATGTTATCCAGAGTTTACCAGCAGCGCCGAGCGATTGTAGACTGCCAGATGTCAACTTCCACCAGAACTGGTAGTCAGGTCAGTCAGCTTCCTCAAGTCTACAATGAGGAGTGGACGTGGATGTCTGATATCTGTCAGGTGCTGAGTAACTTTGAGGAGTCCACACAGATGGTCAGTGGCGATGCCGCCATCATCAGCCTCACCATCCCGCTGCTTGGCCTGTTGAAAAACTCTCTGGTCAGCATGAAGTCGGAAGCTTTGCGCTCGTCACAAGAGACGGGGGAAGAAGATTCCCTTGTTGATAGCCAAAGCACCCTCAGGTCTGTTTCTCAGCGCATATAGGAGGAGGTGGAGGAGGATGAGGAGGAAGAGAATGTTGGCGAGACAGAAGAGGGGACCATTGTTCAGTCCTTCACTGTTCAGCGTGTATGGGCAGAAGAAGAGGAGTTGGAGGAGGAGGAAATGGACAGTCAGGCCAGTGAGGGGAGTGAATTCTTGCGCGTTGGGACTCTGGCGCATATGGCAGATTTCATGCTAGGCTGCCTATCCCGTGACCCTCGCGTTCAAAGAATTTATTCCAGCACCGATTACTGGGTATTCACTCTCCTGGACCCACGGTACAAGCAAAATCTTTCCACTCTCATCCCTGGAGAGGAAAGGAGTGTGAGAATGCATGAATACCAGCAGGCCCTGGTGCACAAGCTGAAACAGTATTTCCCTTCTGACAGCGCTAGCGGCAGAGTGCGTAGTTCTGCGGGACAAGTAGCGAGGGAGAGTAGGCGAGCAGGCAGCTTGTCCAGCACTGGCAGGGGTACGCTTTACAAGGCTTTTGCCAGCTTTATGTCACCCCAGCAAGACACTGTCACCTGTCCCCAGTCTCGGCAGAGTAGGGCTGATCTTTACAGAAAGATGGTGAGGGAGTACGTAGCTGACCATACCATTGTCCTAAATGATCACACAGCTCCCTACAACTACTGGGTTTCAAAGCTGGACATGTGGCACGAACTGGCGCTGTACGCCTTGGAGGTTCTTGCCTGCCCTGCCGCTAGCATGTTGTCTGAGCGGGTTTTCAGTGCAGCTGGTGGCATCATCACCGATAAGCGCACACGCCTGTCGACTGACAGCGCTGACGCTTATCAAGATGAATAAAGCCTGGATTTCTCCGGATTTTCATTCTCCAACAGGTCAAAGAAGCTCAACCTGAATAATGTATGCACTCCTCCTCCTCCTCCTCATTGTCCTCCTTCTCCTCCTCTTTGTACACTAAAGCAGAGGAAACTGGCTATTTTTTGCCAGGGCCAACTGGCTCTAGCTATAGTACTTTATGTATTTAATTTTTCTGGAGGGCCACCTACCCGGTCCTCTGTTTTAAGCAATTTCTGGGAGTGCCACTTACAGGCACTTAATCTATTTAATTTTTCTGGAGGACCACCTACCTGCTCCTCTGGTTTGAAAACTTTTTTGGACTGCCACATACAGGCACTATCCAAATTAAATTGTCTCCATAGCAGCCTCCACACGTCATCTTTTTAGCTGCCTCCACACGTTTTCTCCATTGCTACCTCCACACGTCATCGCCATAGCTGCCTCCAAAAGTCGTCCATATAGCTGCCTCCATACATGGTCTCCTTATCAAACGAGCTGTGTCAGGCAGAATTTTGGGTTGTTTTCATGGCTTCCACATCAAACTTGTTAACTTTGTCGCCACCCTGCTGTGTAATCCACAAAATATACTGGCAAACTTTTATCATTTACCGATATTATTTCAGCGCTTCTTGCGCATCTGTTTACATTCCCCTCACCCGCCATATCCTAAACTTATAAGAACGCTACTACACTTGATCTTATACAAAAGGTTCTTAGAAGTGCTGTTTGGGGAGTAGCCTAGAGACAGGGGCTTGGATTGGCGAAAGCTCGCCTGGCAGCGGAGCGCCAGCTCCATCTCAAGATCCAACTAACATAGTTTTAACTGCAGCACCTTTAATCTACTACTAGTTCACTGCCTCCATACATGGTCCCCTTATCAAACGAGCTGTGTCAGGCAGAATTTTCAGGTGTTTCACCAGATACATAGTGGAACTCGGCCCATCTGTCGCCGCCATGCTGGAGACCTGAAGTTGCAATCATATCAGCGCAATATGGATGCCCCATACTGTCGCTCTTAATCATGGAACCATTTCCGAAAAACAATTAAAAATAGAACCACTATGCTTTTCCATTATTCCTAGGTGAAATATTCAAAAGACCCGGCCTGCTTTGAAAATTATAATTTTTTCAAAGTAAACGCTTCTGGCCCCCAGGCCCATTTTGGGTGGGGAGGAGCCGAGAGACAGGGGGTTGGACAGGCGAAAGCTCGCCTGGCAGCAGACTGCCAGCTCCATCCCAAGATTAGGCAGCCTCAGAGGCATCCATGCATGCTGCCCCTGCTGTTTCCTGTCCATTTTGCCTCCATGATCCTCCACAGCGTCCACCAATGTCTCCATGCGCAACTTACAACTCTCTATACCCCAGACGCTGGAGCACGAGAGGTTATGCAGCACATCATGCCCTTATCAAACGAGCTGTGTCAGGCAGAATTTTCAGGTGTTTCACCAGATACATAGTGGAACTCGGCCCATCTGTCACCGCCATGCTGGAGACCTGAAGTTGCAATCATAGCAGCGCAATATGAATGCCCCATACTGTCGCTCTTAATCATGGAAGTCGTCTCCATGGCTGCCTCCACATGTCGTCCCTTTATCAAACGAGCTGTGTCAGGCTCATTTTTCGGGTCTTTCACCAGATACGTTATGGAACTTGGTCACTATGTCGCCACCATGCTGTGTTATCGACTAAATATACCGTCAACCTTTTGTTCACATAGGAAATCATTTCAGCGCTTCTTGCTCACCTCCTTTGGTTCCTCTCTGCCACCCATTGGTTTGAAGCCTGAATCCATTTAGGGTATGTCGCCATGACACTCTCTAGCCTGCCGCTGCTGCCACTGCCTCTGCATGCCGTCAGGGTCAATAGTGTCAGGGTCAATTATTGGATGTTTTAGATGATATCTAGCCTCATTCGGTCACTCTGTCATGGCTATGCTGTTGCCCATAATTTTAGCATAATGGTGCGATTAAGCAGCCTCAGAGGCATTCATGCATGATGCCCCTGCTGTTTCCTGTCCATTTCCATGGTGTTTCCATCATTTTCTGAGGTTTCCAGGTGTTTGGCCAAGCTTCCCTGTGCAGACCCTTGGTCCCCTTGAAAAATGCTCGAGTCTCCCATTGACTTCAACGAGCCCTAACGAGCACCCGAGCATTTTAGTGCTCGCTCATCTCTAGTACCATCTCATGGTCGCTCTGTGGTTCCTCATGGCTGGTTTCTATGGCTTCCCCCTCATGACTGTCTCTATGGCTTCCCCATTACGGCTGTCATAATGGCTCCCCATCATGGCTGTCTCTATTGATTCCCCTCTCTCTCTTAGCTGTCTCCATGGCTCCCTCTCTTGGCTGTCTTTACGTCTCTCTCTCTCTCTCTTGGTTATTTCTATGGCTCCCTCTCTTTGCCCTCTCTTTAGATTTCCTCTCATGAACACATCTATGGCTCCTCCTCTTGGTTACCTCTATAGTTCCCCATCAAGGCTGTAGCTATGGCTAACCATTATGGCTGTCTCTATGGTTCCCTCTCTTGGCTGTCTCTATGGCTTTCTCTCTTGGCTTTCTCTACGGCTCCCTCCCTTGGCTACCTCTATGGCTCCCTCTCTTGGCTGCCTCCATGGCTCCCTCTAATGGTTGCCTCTATGGCTCCCTCTCTTGACTGTCTCTATGGTTCCCTCTCTTGGCTTTCTCTATAACTCTCTTTCTTGGCTGTCTCCATGGCTCCCTCTAATGGTTGCCTCTATGGCTCCCTCTCTTGGCTGCCTCTTTGGCTCCTTCGTTTGGCTGTCTCTATGGCTCCCTCTATTGGCTTTCTCTATGGTTCTCTCTCTTGGCTGTCTCTATGGCTCCCTCTCTTGGCTTTTTTCTTTGGTTCCCTCTTTTGGCTGTCTCTATGGCTTCCTCTCTTGGCTCTCTCTCTATGGCTCCCTCTCTTGGCTGTCTCTATGGTTCTCTCTCTTGGCTGTCTCTTTGGCTCCCTCTCTTGGCTGTCTCTATGGCTCCCTCTCTTGGATTTCTCTATGGTTCTATCTCTTAGCTGTCTCCATGGCTCCCTCTCTTGGCTGTCTTTATGGCTCTCTCTCTCTCTCTTGGCCATTTCTATGTCTCACTCTCTTGGCCCTCTCTAAGGATTTCCTCTTATGGATGTCTCTATGGCTCCTCCTCAAGGCTGCCTCTACGATTCCCTTCATGGCCATCGTTCTCCAGCATGGCAGCCTCTATATTTCCCTATCAAGGCTGTATATATGGCTAACCATTGTGGCTCCCTCTCTTGGCTGTCTCTATGGCTTCCTCTCTTGGCTGCCTCTGTGGCTCCCTCTATTGGCTGTCTCTTTGGCTCCCTCTCTTGGCTGTCTCACTCTTGGATTCCGCTATGGCTCACTCTCTAGGCTGTCTCTATAGCTCCCTCTCTTGGCTATCTTTATGGCTCTCTCTCTCCCATGGCCATTTCTATGGCTCCCTCTCTTTGCCCTCTCTAAGGATTTCCTCTTATGGATGTCTCTATGGCTCCCTTCATGGCCACCTTTATGGTTCTCCATCATGGCAGCCTCTATATTTCCCTATCAAGGCTGTATATATGGCTAACCATTGTGGCTGTCTCTATAGTTCCCTCTCTTGGCTTTCTCAATGGCTCTCTTTTTTGGCTGTCTCCATGGCTCCCTCTTTTGGTTGCCTCTATGGTTCCTTCTTTTGGCTACCTCTATGGCTCACTCTTTTGGCTTTTTCCATAGCTCCCTCTCTTGGCTGCCTTCTTGGCTCCCTCTCTTGGCTGTCTCTTGGGCTCCCTCATGAGGCTGTCTCTATGGGTCCCCCTCAAGGCTGTCTCTATGGCTCCCTCTATTGGCTTTCTTTATGGTTCTCTCTCTTGGCTGTCTCTATGGTACCCTCTCTTGGCTGCCTCTATGGCTCCCTCTCTTCTCTGTCCCTATGGCTCCCTCTTTTGGTTTTCTCTATGGGTCCCTCTCTTAGCCCCCTCTATGGTGCCCTCTCTTGGCTGTCTCTATGGCTCCCTCTCTTGGCTTTATCTATGGCTCCCTCTCTTGGCTTTCTCTATGGCTCCCTCGCTTGGCTGTCTCTAAGGTTCCTTCTCTCGGCTGTCTCTAAGGCTCCCTCTATTGGGTTTCTCTATAGCTCCCTCTCTTGGTTGCTTCTATAGTCCCCTCTCTTGGTTGCCTCTATGATCCCCTCTCTTGGCTGTCTCTATGGCTCGCTCTCTTGGCTGTCGCTATGGTTCTCTCGCTTGGATTTCTCAATGGCTCCCTCTCTTGGCTGTCTCTATGGCTCCCTCTCTTGGCTGCCTCTTTGGCTCCTTCGTTTGGCTGTCTCTATGGCTCCCTCTATTGGCTTTCTCTATGGTTCTCTCTCTTGGCTGTCTCTATGGCTCCCTCTCTTGGCTTTTTTCTTTGGTTCCCTCTTTTGGCTGTCTCTATGGCTTCCTCTCTTGGCTCTCTCTCTATGGCTCCCTCTCTTGGCTGTCTCTATGGTTCTCTCTCTTGGCTGTCTCTTTGGCTCCCTCTCTTGGCTGTCTCTATGGCTCCCTCTCTTGGATTTCTCTATGGTTCTATCTCTTAGCTGTCTCCATGGCTCCCTCTCTTGGCTGTCTTTATGGCTCTCTCTCTCTCTCTTGGCCATTTCTATGTCTCACTCTCTTGGCCCTCTCTAAGGATTTCCTCTTATGGATGTCTCTATGGCTCCTCCTCAAGGCTGCCTCTACGATTCCCTTCATGGCCATCGTTCTCCATCATGGCAGCCTCTATATTTCCCTATCAAGGCTGTATATATGGCTAACCATTGTGGCTCCCTCTCTTGGCTGTCTCTATGGCTTCCTCTCTTGGCTGCCTCTGTGGCTCCCTCTATTGGCTGTCTCTTTGGCTCCCTCTCTTGGCTGTCTCACTCTTGGATTCCGCTATGGCTCACTCTCTAGGCTGTCTCTATAGCTCCCTCTCTTGGCTATCTTTATGGCTCTCTCTCTCCCATGGCCATTTCTATGGCTCCCTCTCTTTGCCCTCTCTAAGGATTTCCTCTTATGGATGTCTCTATGGCTCCCTTCATGGCCACCTTTATGGTTCTCCATCATGGCAGCCTCTATATTTCCCTATCAAGGCTGTATATATGGCTAACCATTGTGGCTGTCTCTATAGTTCCCTCTCTTGGCTTTCTCAATGGCTCTCTTTTTTGGCTGTCTCCATGGCTCCCTCTTTTGGTTGCCTCTATGGTTCCTTCTTTTGGCTACCTCTATGGCTCACTCTTTTGGCTTTTTCCATAGCTCCCTCTCTTGGCTGCCTTCTTGGCTCCCTCTCTTGGCTGTCTCTTGGGCTCCCTCATGAGGCTGTCTCTATGGGTCCCCCTCAAGGCTGTCTCTATGGCTCCCTCTATTGGCTTTCTTTATGGTTCTCTCTCTTGGCTGTCTCTATGGTACCCTCTCTTGGCTGCCTCTATGGCTCCCTCTCTTCTCTGTCCCTATGGCTCCCTCTTTTGGTTTTCTCTATGGGTCCCTCTCTTAGCCCCCTCTATGGTGCCCTCTCTTGGCTGTCTCTATGGCTCCCTCTCTTGGCTTTATCTATGGCTCCCTCTCTTGGCTTTCTCTATGGCTCCCTCGCTTGGCTGTCTCTAAGGTTCCTTCTCTCGGCTGTCTCTAAGGCTCCCTCTATTGGGTTTCTCTATAGCTCCCTCTCTTGGTTGCTTCTATAGTCCCCTCTCTTGGTTGCCTCTATGATCCCCTCTCTTGGCTGTCTCTATGGCTCTCTCTCTTGGCTGTCGCTATGGTTCTCTCGCTTGGATTTCTCAATGGCTCCCTCTCTTGGCTGTCTCTATGGCTCCCTCTCTTTCTTGGCTGTATCTATGGCTTCCTCTCTTGGTTGCCTCTGTGGCTCCCTCTCTTGGCTTTCTCTGTTGTTCTCTCACAAGGCTGTCTCTATGGCTCCTACTCTTCGCTGTCTCTATGGCTCCCTCTTTTGGCTGTCTCTATGGCTTTCTCTCTTGGCTGTCTCAAAGGTTCTCTCTCCTGGCTGTCTCTATGGCTCCCTCTCTTTCTTGGCTGTATCTATGGCTTCCTCTCTTGGTTGCCTCTGTAGCTCCCTCTCTTGGCTTTCTCTGTTGTTCTCTCACAAGGCTGTCTCTATGGCTCCTACTCTTCGCTGTCTCTATGGCTCCTACTCTTCGCTGTCTCTATGGCTCCCTCTTTTGGCTGTCTCTATTGCTTCCTCTCTTGGCTGTCTCAAAGGTTCTCTCTCCTGGCTGTCTCTATAGCTCCCTCTCTTGGCTGTCTCTATGGCTTCCTCTCTTGGTTACTTCTATGGTTGGCTCTCCTCACACACTTGTCTTCCTTCCCCCATACTCACGCTCTGATTTTTCATCCTTGAAGAAGCCGATGACTCTGGTCTCTTCCTCGAGCCTGTCCAGTGCTTTAAGTTCTGCCTCATCATTGATGATCTCTACAGGATCTTCAATCAACTAGAGGTAAACAGAACGAGTTATCTGGGATCATCCATTCATAGATAGTGAGTGTGGGAGGAGCTCCATCTCTACTTACATCCAAGAGAAAATCCACCAACACGTCAGCCGCCAGCTCTCCATCAAACTCCAGGACATTGTCCTCTTTGAAAACATAAAGACTTTCTTCCTCACTGCAACCTGAGGACAGGAAAAAGTGGACTGAAAACATCATCAGAAAACAATGAGCAGATAATTACTGACAACACAATATGAGGATATATAATCAGAAACAAACTGAAAGTGCAACATGAGGATATACAATCCCCATCACACTGACAGCACAACATGAGAAGATACAATCACCATCACACTGACAGCACAACATGAGGATATACAATCCCCATCACACTGACAGCACAACATGAGAAGATACAATCCCCATCACACTGACAGCACAACATGAGGATATACAATCCCCATCACACTGACAGCACAACATGAGAAGATACAATCCCCATCACACTGACAGCACAACAAGAGGATATACAATCACCATCACACTGACAGAACAACATGAGAAGATACAATCCCCATCACACTGACAGCACAACATGAGGATATACAATCACCATCACACTGACAGAACAACATGAGGATATACAATCCCCATCACACTGAAAGCACAACATGAGGATATACAATCACCATCACCCTGACAGCACAACATGAGGATATATAATCACCATCAAACTGACAGAACAACATGAGGATATACAATCCCCATCACACTGACAGCACAACATGGGGATATACAATCACCATCACACTGACAGCACAACATGAGAAGATACAATCCCCATCACACTGACAGTACAACATGATGATATACAATCACCATCACACTGACAAAACAACATGAGGATATACAATCCCCATCACACTGACAGCACAACATGAGGATATATAATCACCATCAAACTGACAGAACAACATGAGAAGATACAATCCCCATCACACTGACAGCACAGCATGAGGATATACAATCCCCATCACACTGACAGCACAACATGGGGATATACAATCACCATCACACTGACATAACAACATGAGGATATACAATCACCATCAAATTGACATAACAACATGAGAAGATACAATCCCCATCACACTGACAGCACAACATGAGGATATACAATCACCATCACACTGACAGCAGAACATGAGGATATACAATCACCATCACACTGACAGCACAACATGAGGATATACAATCACCATCACACTGACAGCACAACATGGGGATATACAATCACCATCACACTGATAGCACAAAGTGAGGATATACAATCACCATCACACTGACAGCACAACATGAGGATATACACTCACCATCCCATTGACAGCATAACCTGAGGATATACAATTATCATCCCACTGACAGCAGAACACGAGGATATACAATTATCATCCCACTGACAGCAGAACATGAGGATATACAATCACCAGCACACTGACAGCACAACATGAGGATATACAATCACCAGCACACTGACAGCACAACATGAGGATATACAATCACCATCACACTGACAGCACAACATGAGGATATACAATCACCATCACACTGACAGCACAACATGAGGATATACAATCACCATCACACTGACAGCACAACATGAGAAGATACAATCACCATCACACTGACAGCACAACATGAGGATATACAATCACCATCCCACTGACAGCAGAACATGAGGATATACAATTATCATCCCACTGACAGCACAACATGAGGATATACAATCACCAGCACACTGACAGCACAACATGAGGATATACAATCACCATCACACTGACAGCAGAACATGAGGATATACAATCACCATCACACTGACAGCAGAACATGGGGATATACAATCACAATCACACTGACAGCACAACATGAGGATATACAATCACCATCACACTGATAGCACAAAGTGAGGATATACAATCACCATCACACTGACAGAACAACGTGAAGATATACAATCACCATCACGCTGACAGCACAGCATGAGGATATACAATCACCATCACACTGACAGCACAACATGAGGATATAGAATCACCATCCCACTGACAGCATAACCTGAGGATTTACAATTATCATCCCACTGACAGCAGAACACGAGGATATACAATTATCATCCCACTGACAGCAGAACATGAGGATATACAATCACCAGCACACTGACAGCACAACATGAGGATATACAATCACCAGCACACTGACAGCACAACATGAGGATATACAATCACCATCACACTGACAGCACAACATGAGGATATACAATCACCATCACACTGACAGAACAACATGAGAAGATACAATCACCATCACACTGACAGCACAACATGAGGATATACAATCACCATCACACTGACAGCACAACATGAGAAGATACAATCACCATCACACTGACAGCACAACATGAGGATATACAATCACCATCCCACTGACAGCAGAACATGAGGATATACAATTATCATCCCACTGACAGCAGAACATGAGGATATACAATCACCATCACACTGACAGCACAACATGAGGATATACAATCACCATCACACTGACAGCACAACATGAGAAGATACAATCACCATCACACTGACAGCACAACATGAGGATATAGAATCACCATCCCACTGACAGCACAACATGAGGATATACAATCACCATCACACTGACAGCACAACATGAGAAGATACAATCCCCATCACACTGACAGCACAACATGGGGATATACAATTATCATCCCACTGACAGCAGAACACGAGGATATACAATTATCATCCCACTGACAGCAGAACATGAGGATATACAATCACCAGCACACTGACAGCACAACATGAGGATATACAATCACCAGCACACTGACAGCACAACATGAGGATATACAATCACCATCACACTGACAGCACAACATGAGGATATACAATCACCATCACACTGACAGCACAACATGAGAAGATACAATCACCATCTCACTGACAGCACAACATGAGGATATACAATCACCATCCCACTGACAGCAGAACATGAGGATATACAATTATCATCCCACTGACAGCAGAACATGAGGATATACAATCACCAGCACACTGACAGCACAACATGAGGATATACAATCACCATCACACTGACAGCACAATATGAGAAGATTCAATCCCCATCACACTGACAGCACAACATGTGGATATGCAATCACCATCACAATGACAGCACAGCATTAAGATATACAATCACACTGACAGCACGACCTGAGGATATACAATAACCATCACACTGACAGAACAACATGAGGATATACAATCACCATCACACTGACAGCACAATATGAGGATATACAACCACCCACACACTGACAGCACAACATGAGGATATACAACCACCCACACACTGACAGCACAACATGAGGATATACAATCACCATCACACTGACAGCACAACATGAGGATATACAATCACCATCACATTGACAGCACAACATGAGGATATACAATCATATTGATAAGCGTTTAGAACACTCTACGTATAAAAGATTTAGTAAACAACTTGGGTTTGAGGAATTACCGAGTTTCTTTGCAACTTTAGAATTTTTCTTTATATCGAGAAGTCCAAACCCAACGCTTTTCTTTTCCAGCACCTGAGCTGACAACTATAAGACAAAACTATTATTAGTCCTGTGTGCGGCGTCGTTGTGTGTTACTGCGACACGTTCATTGCTGATATCAGACACAATTCTATCACAGCAGCACAAAGCAAAGGACCAGCAAAGGAAGGTTCAACGTGTCAGCAAGAGCAAAGGACCAGCAAAGGAAGGAGCAATGTGTCAGCAAGAGCAAAGGACCAGCAAAGGAAGGTGTAACGTGTCAGCAAGAGCAAAGGACCAGCAAAGGAAGGTGCAACGTGTCAGCAAGAGCAAAGGACCAGCAAGGGAAGGTGCAACGTGTCAGCAAGAGCAAAGGACCAGCAAAGGAAGGAGCAATGTGTCAGCAAGAGCAAAGGACCAGCAAGGGAAGGTGCAACGTGTCAGCAAGTGCAAATGACCAGCAAAGGAAGGTGCAATGTGTCAGCAAGAGCAAATGACCAGCAAAGGAAGGTGCAATGTGTCAGCAAGAGCAAAGGACCAGCAAAGGAAGGTGCAACGTGTCAGCAAGAGCAAAGGACCAGCAAAGGAAGGTGTAACGTGTCAGCAAGAGCAAAGGACCAGCAAAGGAAGGTGCAACGTGTCAGCAAGAGCAAAGGACCAGCAAAGGAAGGTGTAACGTGTCAGCAAGAGCAAAGGACCAGCAAAGGAAGGTGCAACGTGTCAGCAAGAGCAAAGGACCAGCAAAGGAAGGTGCAACGTGTCAGCAAGAGCAAAGGACCAGCAAAGGAAGGTGTAACGTGTCAGCAAGAGCAAAGGACCAGCAAAGGAAGGTGCAACGTGTCAGCAAGAGCAAAGGACCAGCAAAGGAAGGAGCAATGTGTCAGCAAGAGCAAAGGACCAGCAAAGGAAGGTGCAACGTGTCAGCAAGAGCAAAGGACCAGCAAAGGAAGGAGCAATGTGTCAGCAAGAGCAAAGGACCAGCAAAGGAAGGTGCAACGTGTCAGCAAGAGCAAAGGACCAGCAAAGGAAGGTGCAACGTGTCAGCAAGAGCAAAGGACCAGCAAAGGAAGGAGCAATGTGTCAGCAAGAGCAAAGGACCAGCAAGGGAAGGTGCAACGTGTCAGCAAGTGCAAATGACCAGCAAAGGAAGGTGTAACGTGTCAGCAAGAGCAAAGGACCAGCAAAGGAAGGTGCAACGTGTCAGCAAGAGCAAAGGACCAGCAAAGGAAGGTGTAACGTGTCAGCAAGAGCAAAGGACCAGCAAAGGAAGGTGCAACGTGTCAGCAAGAGCAAAGGACCAGCAAAGGAAGGAGCAATGTGTCAGCAAGAGCAAAGGACCAGCAAAGGAAGGTGCAACGTGTCAGCAAGAGCAAAGGACCAGCAAAGGAAGGAGCAATGTGTCAGCAAGAGCAAAGGACCAGCAAAGGAAGGTGCAACGTGTCAGCAAGTGCAAATGACCAGCAAAGGAAGGTGTAATGTGTCAGCAAGAGCAAAGGACCAGCAAAGGAAGGTGCAATGTGTCAGCAAGAGCAAAGGACCAGCAAAGGAAGGTGCAACGTGTGAGCAAGTGCAAATGACCAGCAAAGGAAGGTGCAATGTGTCAGCAAGAGCAAAGGACCAGCAAAGGAAGGTGCAATGTGTCAGCAAAAGCAAAGGACCAGCAAAGGAAGGTGCAACGTGTCAGCAAGAGCAAAGGACCAGCAAAGGAAGGTGCAACGTGTCAGCAAGTGCAAAGGACCAGCAAAGGAAGGAGCAATGTGTCAGCAAGAGCAAAGGACCAGCAAAGGAAGGTGTAACGTGTCAGCAACAGCAAAGGACCAGCAAAGGAAGGTGTAACGTGTCAGCAAAAGCAAAGGACCAGCAAAGGAAGGTGCAACGTGTCAGCAAGTGCAAAGGACCAGCAAAGGAAGGTGCAACGTGTCAGCAAGAGCAAAGGACCAGCAAAGGAAGGCGTAATGTGGCAGCAACAGCAAAGGACCAGCAAAGGAAGGTGCAGTGTGTCAGCAAGAGCAAAGGACCAGCAAAGGAAGGTGCAACGTGTCAGCAAGAGCAAAGGACCAGCAAAGGAAGGAGCAATGTGTCAGCAAGAGCAAAGGACCAGCAAAGGAAGGTGCAGCGTGTCAGCAAGAGCAAAGGACCAGCAAAGGAAGGTGCAACGTGTCAGCAAGAGCAAAGGACCAGCAAAGGAAGGTGCAATGTGTCAGCAAGAGCAAAGGACCAGCAAAGGAAGGTGCAACGTGTCAGCAAGAGCAAAGGACCAGCAAAGGAAGGTGCAATGTGTCAGCAAGAGCAAAGGACCAGCAAAGGAAGGTGCAACGTGTCAGCAAGAGCAAAGGACCAGCAAAGGAAGGTGCAACGTGTCAGCAAGAGCAAAGGACCAGCAAAGGAAGGTGTAATGTGTCAGCAACAGCAAAGGACCAGCAAAGGAAGGTGCAACGTGTCAACAAGAGCAAAGGACCAGCAAAGGAAGGTGCAACGTGTCAGCAAGTGCAAAGGACCAGCAAAGGAAGGTGCAGCGTGTCAGCAAGAGCAAAGGACCAGAAAAGGAAGGTGCAGCGTGTCAGCAAGAGCAAAGGACCAGCAAAGGAAGGTGCAATGTGTCAGCAAGAGCAAAGGACCAGCAAAGGAAGGTGCAGCGTGTCAGCAACAGCAAAGGACCAGCAAAGGAAGGTGCAGCGTGTCAGCAACAGCAAAGGACCAGCAAAGGAAGGTGTAATGTGTCAGCAACAGCAAAGGACCAGCAAAGGAAGGTGCAATGTGTCAACAAGAGCAAAGGACCAGCAAAGGAAGGTGCAACGTGTCAGCAAGAGCAAAGGACCAGCAAAGGAAGGTGCAACGTGTCAGCAAGAGCAAAGGACCAGCAAAGGAAGGAGCAATGTGTCAGCAAGAGCAAAGGACCAGCAAAGGAAGGTGCAGCGTGTCAGCAAGAGCAAAGGACCAGCAAAGGAAGGTGCAGCGTGTCAGCAAGAGCAAAGGACCAGCAAAGGAAGGTGCAGCGTGTCAGCAAGAGCAAAGGACCAGCAAAGGAAGGTGCAGCGTGTCAGCAAGAGCAAAGGACCAGCAAAGGAAGGTGCAGCGTGTCAGCAAGAGCAAAGGACCAGCAAAGGAAGGTGCAGTGTGTCAGCAACAGCAAAGGACCAGAAAAGGGAGGTGCAACGTGTCAGCAAGTGCAAAGGACCAGCAAAGGAAGGTGCAATGTGTCAGCAAGAGCAAAGGACCAGCAAAGGAAGGTGCAACTTGTCAGCAACAGCAAAGGACCAGAAAAGGAAGGTGCAACGTGTCAGCAAGAGCAAAGGACCAGCAAAGGAAGGTGCAATGTGTCAGCAAGAGCAAAGGACCAGCAAAGGAAGGTGCAATGTGTCAGCAAGAGCAAAGGACCAGCAAAGGAAGGTGCAGCGTGAAAGCAAGAGCAAAGGACCAGCAAAGGAAGGTGCAATGTGTCAGCAAGAGCAAAGGACCAGCAAAGGAAGGTGCAGCGTGTCAGCAAGAGCAAAGGACCAGCAAAGGAAGGTGCAGTGTGTCAGCAAGAGCAAAGGACCAGCAAAGGTAGGTGCAACATGTCAGCAAGAGCAAAGGACCAGCAAAGGAAGGAGCAATGTGTCAGCAAGAGCAAAGGACCAGCAAAGGAAGGTGCAACGTGTCAGCAAGAGCAAAGGACCAGCAAAGGAAGGTGCAGCGTGTCAGCAAGAGCAAAGGACCAGCAAAGGAAGGTGCAATGTGTCAGCAAGAGCAAAGGACCAGCAAAGGAAGGTGCAGTGTGTCAGCAAGAGCAAAGGACCAGCAAAGGTAGGTGCAACATGTCAGCAAGTGCAAAGGACCAGCAAAGGAAGGTGTAACGTGTCAGCAACAGCAAAGGACCAGCAAAGGAAGGTGCAACGTGTCAGCAAGAGCAAAGGACCAGCAAAGGAAGGTGCAACGTGTCAGCAAGAGCCGGCGACTATTATATAATGTGCCGCAGCAGGTTTATCCTCATGTCTCCGGGTTCTGCGTCTCAGGTGTCGCTGGAGGAGGAGGTCTCGTTACTCTGCAGGGGTTAGGTTACTATTCTGTGGCAGCGGGGGAGGAGGGGAAGCAGCTGTCACTTGTCACACTATGGTGTCACGGCCGGGACTGGCAGAAGCACCTGTCCCTACACCCAGGACGCTGCTAAATAGGAGTCGCCAATTGTCTAATGGAATCTCGTCTAAAGCTGCTGTGGAAATGAAAATCTCCATTAATGTCCATCCACACGGAAGGAGACGTCACATACATGATGTGTCACAGTGACAAACAGCAGGAAAAGAACTGAACACGGGAAGAAAACGCCCCAGAGAGTCGTGACACCCTCTGAAATCCATCAGTAATTAGAGAGCAATCCTCAGGGTGCGTCAGGACACGTGCAGAGTAAAATGTTCAATGTGTTTGGCTGATCTGGAAGCGTGACATGGTGTGATGTAACGTTATGTACCGTGATGTCATGTGACTCGCTGTGATGTAATGTGATGTCATGTGATTTGCTGTGATGTCATGTGCCGTGATGTGATGTAACGTGATGTCATGTGACTCGCTGTGATGTAATGTGATGTCATGTGATTTGCTGTGATGTCATGTGCCGTGATGTGATGTAACGTGATGTCATGTGACTCGCTGTGATGTAATGTGATGTCATGTGATTTGCTGTGATGTCATGTGCCGTGATGTGATGTAACGGGATGTCATGTTGCGTTAGCGTTTACGTTAATGGTTGCATTTTGTAAACACAAGTTTTAACATCAATTTAATTAGCATTTTGAAATGTGCGCGTTAAGCCCCTGAGAGATCCGGGGAGAAGAGACCAAAACCCAAATCCCTGGAGATCATAATACGCACTTATCCAATCAGCCCAAAGCAACGAACCCCAGAGCGGAGGAGGGGGCATCAAACATGAGCCTCCTGCCCCTGCCCCTCATGTACCCCCCCCTCTGACCCCAGTTATGCCTCCACCTCATCCCCAGCCCTGGCCCCTCGTGTACCCTCCGCACTGACTCCAGTAATGCCTCCGCCTCATCTCCAGCCCCGGCCCCTCATGTACCCCCCCCTGACCCCAGTAATGCCTCTGCCTCATCTCCAGCCCCGGCCCCTCGTGTACCCTCCGCACTGACCCCAGTAATGCCTCTGCCTCATCTCCAGCCCCGGACCCTCGTGTACCCTCCGCACTGACCCCAGTAATGCCTCTGCCTCATCTCCAGCCCCGGCCCCTCGTGTACCCTCCGCACTGACCCCAGTAATGCCTCTGCCTCATCTCCAGCCCCGGCCCCTCGTGTACCCTCCGCACTGACCCCAGTAATGCCTCCACCTCATCCCCAGCCCTGGCCCCTCGTGTACCCCCCCTCTGACCCCAGTAATGCCTCCACCTCATCCCCAGCCCTGGCCCCTCGTGTACCCTCCGCACTGACCCCAGTAATGCCTCCGCCTCATCTCCAGCCCCGGCCCCTCGTGTACCCTCCACTCTGACCCCAGTAATGCCTCTGCCTCATCTCCAGCCCTGGCCCCTCGTGTACCCTCCGCACTGACCCCAGTAATGCCTCTGCCTCATCTCCAGCCCCGGCCCCTCGTGTACCCTCCGCACTGACCCCAGTAATGCCTCTGCCTCATCTCCAGCCCCTCGTGTACCCTCCGCACTGACCCCAGTAATGCCTCTGCCTCATCTCCAGCCCCGGCCCCTCGTGTACCCTCCGCACTGACCCCAGTAATGCCTCTGCCTCATCCCCAGCCCCTCGTGTACCCTCCGCACTGACCCCAGTAATGCCTCTGCCTCATCTCCAGCCCCGGCCCCTCGTGTACCCTCCGCACTGACCCCAGTAATGCCTCCACCTCATCCCCAGCCCTGGCCCCTCGTGTACCCTCCGCACTGACCCCAGTAATGCCTCCGCCTCATCTCCAGCCCCGGCCCCTCGTGTACCCTCCGCATTGACCCCAGTAATGCCTCCGCCTCATCTACAGCCCCGGCCCCTCGTGTACCCCCCCCCTGACCCCAGTAATGCCTCCACATCATCCCCAGCCCTGGCCCCTCGTGTACCCCCCCCCTCTGACCCCAGTAATGCCTCTGCCTCATGTCCAGCCCCGGCCCCCAGTGTACCCTCCACTCTGACCCCAGTAATGCCTCCGCCTCATCTACAGCCCCGGCCCCTCGTGTACCCCCCCTCTGACCCCAGTAATGCCTCCACCTCATCCCCAGCCCTGGCCCCTCGTGTACCCTCCGCACTGACCCCAGTAATGCCTCCGCCTCATCTCCAGCCCCGGCCCCTCGTGTACCCTCCGCACTGACCCCAGTAATGCCTCCGCCTCATCTCCAGCCCCGGCCCCTCGTGTACCCTCCGCACTGACCCCAGTAATGCCTCTGCCTCATCTCCAGCCCTGGCCCCTCGTGTACCCTCCGCACTGACCCCAGTAATGCCTCTGCCTCATCTCCAGCCCCGACCCCTCGTGTACCCTCCACTCTGACCCCAGTAATGCCTCCGCCTCATCTTCAGCCCCAGCCCCTCGTGTACCCTCCGCACTGACCCCAGTAATGCCTCCACCTCATCCCCAGCCCTGGCCCCTCGTGTACCCTCCGCACTGACCCCAGTAATGCCTCTGCCTCATCTCCAGCCCCGACCCCTCGTGTACCCTCCACTCTGACCCCAGTAATGCCTCCGCCTCATCTCCAGCCCCGGCCCCTCGTGTACCCTCTGCACTGACCCCAGTAATGCCTCCGCCTCATCTCCAGCCCCGGACCCTCGTGTACCCTCCGCACTGACCCCAGTAATGCCTCTGCCTCATCTCCAGCCCCGGACCCTCGTGTACCCTCCCCTCTGACCCCAGTAATGCCTCCGCCTCATCTCCAGCCCCGGACCCTCGTGTACCCTCCGCACTGACCCCAGTAATGCCTCTGCCTCATCTCCAGCCCCGGCCCCTCGTGTACCCTCCGCACTGACCCCAGTAATGCCTCCACCTCATCCCCAGCCCTGGCCCCTCGTGTACTCTCCGCACTGACCCCAGTAATGCCTCCGCCTCATCTACAGCCCCGGCCCCTCGTGTACTCTCCGCACTGACCCCAGTAATGCCTCTGCCTCATCTCCAGCCAAGACTTGTAAATTCCTCAGCTAAGGAGGTGAAAATGTGCGAACACGAGGCTCGGAGCCCAGAGAGGACGGAGAGCCAGGAGAAGTTATCACCAGCCCAGGGGTCAGAGGCCACGGAATATAGGCCATGTACAGACCTAAAGAACAAGAAGAAGGAGGCCTGGAACATCACACTGCCTGTCTATACTATCTGTGTACTGTGTGCAGGGTCACCAGTGTATCCTATGAGATGTGACATCACACTGCCTGTCTATACTATCTGTGTGCTGTGTGCAGAGCCTCCAGTGTATCCTATGAGATGTGACATCACACTGCCTGTCTATACTATCTGTGTGTGCTGTGTGCAGGGTCTCCAGTGTATCCTATGAGATGTGACATCACACTGCCTGTCTATACTATCTGTGTGCTGTGTGCAGGGTCTCCAGTGTATCCTATGAGATGTGACATCACACTGCCTGTCTATACTATCTGTGTGCTGTGTGCAGAGTCTCCAGTGTATCCTATGAGATGTAACATCACACTGCCTGTCTATACTATCTGTGTGTGCTGTGTGCAGAGTCTCCAGTGTATCCTATGAGATGTAACATCACACTGCCTGTCTATACTATCTGTGTGCTGTGTGCAGGGTCTCCAGTGTATCCTATGAGATGTGACATCACACTGCCTGTCTATACTATCTGTGTGCTGTGTGCAGGGTCTCCAGTGTATCCTATGAGATGTAACATCACACTGCCTGTCTATACTATCTGTGTACTGTGTGCAGGGTCACCAGTGTATCCTATGAGATGTGACATCACACTGCCTGTCTATACTATCTGTGTGCTGTGTGCAGGGTCACCAGTGTATCCTATGAGATGTGACATCACACTGCCTGTCTATACTATCTGTGTGTGCTGTGTGCAGAGTCTCCAGTGTATCCTATGAGATGTGACATCACACTGCCTGTCTATACTATCTGTGTGTGCTGTGTGCAGTCTCCAGTGTATCCTATGAGATGTAACATCACACTGCCTGTCTATACTATCTGTGTGCTGTGTGCAGGGTCTCCAGTGTATCCTATGAGATGTAACATCACACTGCCTGTCTATACTATCTGTGTGTGCTGTGTGCAGAGCCTCCAGTGTATCCTATGAGATGTAACATCACACTGCCTGTCTATACTATCTGTGTGCTGTGTGCAGAGTCTCCAGTGTATCCTATGAGATGTGACATCACACTGCCTGTCTATACTATCTGTGTGCTGTGTGCAGGGTCTCCAGTGTATCCTATGAGATGTGACATCACACTGCCTGTCTATACTATCTGTGTGCTGTGTGCAGAGTCTCCAGTGTATCCTATGAGATGTAACATCACACTGCCTGTCTATACTATCTGTGTTCTGTGTGCAGGGTCTCCAGTGTATCCTATGAGATGTGACATCACACTGCCTGTCTATACTATCTGTGTGCTGTGTGCAGAGTCTCCAGTGTATCCTATGAGATGTGACATCACACTGCCTGTCTATACTATCTGTGTGCTGTGTGCAGCCTCCAGTGTATCCTATGAGATGTGACATCACACTGCCTGTCTATACTATCTGTGTGCTGTGTGCAGAGTCTCCAGTGTATCCTATGAGATGTGACATCACACTGCCTGTCTATACTATCTGTGTGCTGTGTGCAGAGTCTCCAGTGTATCCTATGAGATGTGACATCACACTGCCTGTCTATACTATCTGTGTGCTGTGTGCAGAGTCTCCAGTGTATACTATGAGATGTGACATCACACTGCCTGTCTATACTATCTGTGTGTGCTGTGTGCAGTCTCCAGTGTATCCTATGAGATGTGACATCACACTGCCTGTCTATACTATCTGTGTGCTGTGTGCAGAGCCTCTAGTGTATCCTATGAGATGTGACATCACACTGCCTGTCTATACTATCTGTGTGCTGTGTGCAGAGTCTCCAGTGTATCCTATGAGATGTGACATCACACTGCCTGTCTATACTATCTGTGTGTGCTGTGTGCAGAGTCTCCAGTGTATCCTATGAGATGTAACATCACACTGCCTGTCTATACTATCTGTGTGCTGTGTGCAGGGTCACCAGTGTATCCTATGAGATGTGACATCACACTGCCTGTCTATACTATCTGTGTACTGTGTGCAGAGTCTCCAGTGTATCCTATGAGATGTGACATCACACTGCCTGTCTATACTATCTGTGTACTGTGTGCAGAGTCTCCAGTGTATCCTATGAGATGTGACATCACACTGCCTGTCTATACTATCTGTGTGCTGTGTGCAGGGTCTCCAGTGTATCCTATGAGATGTGACATCACACTGCCTGTCTATACTATCTGTGTGCTGTGTGCAGAGTCTCCAGTGTATCCTATGAGATGTGACATCACACTGCCTGTCTATACTATCTGTGTGCTGTGTGCAGGGTCACCAGTGTATCCTATGAGATGTGACATCACACTGCCTGTCTATACTATCTGTGTACTGTGTGCAGAGTCTCCAGTGTATCCTATGAGATGTGACATCACACTGCCTGTCTATACTATCTGTGTGCTGTGTGCAGGGTCTCCAGTGTATCCTATGAGATGTGACATCACACTGCCTGTCTATACTATCTGTGTGTGCAGGGTCTCCAGTGTATCCTATGAGATGTAACATCACACTGCCTGTCTATACTATCTGTGTGCTGTGTGCAGGGTCTCCAGTGTATCCTATGAGATGTGACATCACACTGCCTGTCTATACTATCTGTGTGCTGTGTGCAGGGTCTCCAGTGTATCCTATGAGATGTAACATCACACTGCCTGTCTATACTATCTGTGTGCTGTGTGCAGAGTCTCCAGTGTATCCTATGAGATGTGACATCACACTGCCTGTCTATACTATCTGTGTGCTGTGTGCAGGGTCTCCAGTGTATCCTATGAGATGTGACATCACACTGCCTGTCTATACTATCTGTGTGCTGTGTGCAGAGTCTCCAGTGTATCCTATGAGATGTGACATCACACTGCCTGTCTATACTATCTGTGTGTGCTGTGTGCAGGGTCTCCAGTGTATCCTATGAGATGTGACATCACACTGCCTGTCTATACTATCTGTGTGCTGTGTGCAGAGTCTCCAGTGTATCCTATGAGATGTGACATCACACTGCCTGTCTATACTATCTGTGTGTGCTGTGTGCAGGGTCTCCAGTGTATCCTATGAGATGTGACATCACACTGCCTGTCTATACTATCTGTGTGCTGTGTGCAGGGTCTCCAGTGTATCCTATGAGATGTGACATCACACTGCCTGTCTATACTATCTGTGTGCTGTGTGCAGGGTCTCCAGTGTATCCTATGAGATGTGACATCACACTGCCTGTCTATACTATCTGTGTGCTGTGTGCAGAGTCTCCAGTGTATCCTATGAGATGTAACATCACACTGCCTGTCTATACTATCTGTGTGCTGTGTGCAGAGTCTCCAGTGTATCCTATGAGATGTAACATCACACTGCCTGTCTATACTATCTGTGTGTGCTGTGTGCAGAGTCTCCAGTGTATCCTATGAGATGTGACATCACACTGCCTGTCTATACTATCTGTGTGTGCTGTGTGCAGAGCCTCCAGTGTATCCTATGAGATGTAACATCACACTGCCTGTCTATACTATCTGTGTGCTGTGTGCAGAGTCTCCAGTGTATCCTATGAGATATAACATCACACTGCCTGTCTATACTATCTGTGTGTGCTGTGTGCAGAGCCTCCAGTGTATCTTATGAGATGTAACATCACACTGCCTGTCTATACTATCTGTGTGCTGTGTGCAGGGTCTCCAGTGTATCCTATGAGATGTAACATCACACTGCCTGTCTATACTATCTGTGTGCTGTGTGCAGGGTCTCCAGTGTATCCTATGAGATGTGACATCACACTGCCTGTCTATACTATATGTGTGTGCTGTGTGCAGAGTCTCCAGTGTATCCTATGAGATGTAACATCACACTGCCTGTCTATACTATCTGTGTGCTGTGTGCAGAGCCTCCAGTGTATCCTATGAGATGTAACATCACACTGCCTGTCTATACTATCTGTGTGTGCTGTGTGCAGAGTCTCCAGTGTATCCTATGAGATGTGACATCACACTGCCTGTCTATACTATCTGTGTGCTGTGTGCAGAGTCTCCAGTGTATCCTATGAGATGTAACATCACACTGCCTGTCTATACTATCTGTGTGCTGTGTGCAGGGTCTCCAGTGTATCCTATGAGATGTGACATCACACTGCCTGTCTATACTATCTGTGTGCTGTGTGCAGGGTCTCCAGTGTATCCTATGAGATGTGACATCACACTGCCTGTCTATACTATCTGTGTGCTGTGTGCAGGGTCTCCAGTGTATCCTATGAGATGTGACATCACACTGCCTGTCTATACTATCTGTGTGCAGAGTCTCCAGTGTATCCTATGAGATGTGACATCACACTGCCTGTCTATACTATCTGTGTGCTGTGTGCAGGGTCTCCAGTGTATCCTATGAGATGTGACATCACACTGCCTGTCTATACTATCTGTGTGCTGTGTGCAGGGTCTCCAGTGTATCCTATGAGATGTGACATCACACTGCCTGTCTATACTATCTGTATGCTGTGTGCAGGGTCTCCAGTGTATCCTATGAGATGTGACATCACACTGCCTGTCTATACTATCTGTGTGCAGAGTCTCCAGTGTATCCTATGAGATGTGACATCACACTGCCTGTCTATACTATCTGTGTGCTGTGTGCAGGGTCTCCAGTGTATCCTATGAGATGTGACATCACACTGCCTGTCTATACTATCTGTGTGCTGTGTGCAGGGTCTCCAGTGTATCCTATGAGATGTAACATCACACTGCCTGTCTATACTATCTGTGTGTGCTGTGTGCAGGGTCTCCAGTGTATCCTATGAGATGTGACATCACACTGCCTGTCTATACTATCTGTGTGCTGTGTGCAGGGTCTCCAGTGTATCCTATGAGATGTAACATCACACTGCCTGTCTATACTATCTGTGTGCTGTGTGCAGCTCCTCCAGTGTATCCTATGAGATGTAACATCACACTGCCTGTCTATACTATCTGTGTGCTGTGTGCAGAGTCTCCAGTGTATCCTATGAGATGTAACATCACACTGCCTGTCTATACTTTCTGTGTGCTGTGTGCAGAGTCTCCAGTGTATCCTATGAGATGTGACATCACACTGCCTGTCTATACTATCTGTGTGCTGTGTGCAGGGTCTCCAGTGTATCCTATGAGATGTGACATCACACTGCCTGTCTATACTATCTGTGTGTGCTGTGTGCAGGGTCTCCAGTGTATCCTATGAGATGTGACATCACACTGCCTGTCTATACTATCTGTGTGCTGTGTGCAGGGTCTCCAGTGTATCCTATGAGATGTGACATCACACTGCCTGTCTATACTATCTGTGTGCTGTGTGCAGGGTCTCCAGTGTATCCTATGAGATGTGACATCACACTGCCTGTCTATACTATCTGTGTGCTGTGTGCAGAGTCTCCAGTGTATCCTATGAGATGTGACATCACACTGCCTGTCTATACTATCTGTGTGTGCTGTGTGCAGAGTCTCCAGTGTATCCTATGAGATGTGACATCACACTGCCTGTCTATACTATCTGTGTGCTGTGTGCAGGGTCTCCAGTGTATCCTATGAGATGTGACATCACACTGCCTGTCTATACTATCTGTGTGCTGTGTGCAGGGTCTCCAGTGTATCCTATGAGATGTAACATCACACTGCCTGTCTATACTATCTGTGTGTGCTGTGTGCAGAGTCTCCAGTGTATCCTATGAGATGTGACATCACACTGCCTGTCTATACTATCTGTGTGCTGTGTGCAGGGTCTCCAGTGTATCCTATGAGATGTGACATCACACTGCCTGTCTATACTATCTGTGTGCTGTGTGCAGAGTCTCCAGTGTATCCTATGAGATGTGACATCACACTGCCTGTCTATACTATCTGTGTGTGCTGTGTGCAGGGTCTCCAGTGTATCCTATGAGATGTGACATCACACTGCCTGTCTATACTATCTGTGTACTGTGTGCAGAGTCTCCAGTGTATCCTATGAGATGTGACATCACACTGCCTGTCTATACTATCTGTGTGCTGTGTGCAGAGTCTCCAGTGTATCCTATGAGATGTGACATCACACTGCCTGTCTATACTATCTGTGTGCTGTGTGCAGGGTCTCCAGTGTATCCTATGAGATGTGACATCACACTGCCTGTCTATACTATCTGTGTGCTGTGTGCAGAGTCTCCAGTGTATCCTATGAGATGTGACATCACACTGCCTGTCTATACTATCTGTGTGCTGTGTGCAGAGTCTCCAGTGTATCCTATGAGATGTGACATCACACTGCCTGTCTATACTATCTGTGTGTGCTGTGTGCAGGGTCTCCAGTGTATCCTATGAGATGTGACATCACACTGCCTGTCTATACTATCTGTGTACTGTGTGCAGAGTCTCCAGTGTATCCTATGAGATGTGACATCACACTGCCTGTCTATACTATCTGTGTGTGCTGTGTGCAGGGTCTCCAGTGTATCCTATGAGATGTGACATCACACTGCCTGTCTATACTATCTGTGTGCTGTGTGCAGAGTCTCCAGTGTATCCTATGAGATGTGACATCACACTGCCTGTCTATACTATCTGTGTGTGCTGTGTGCAGGGTCTCCAGTGTATCCTATGAGATGTAACATCACACTGCCTGTCTATACTATCTGTGTGCTGTGTGCAGAGTCTCCAGTGTATCCTATGAGATGTAACATCACACTGCCTGTCTATACTATCTGTGTGCTGTGTGCAGGGTCTCCAGTGTATCCTATGAGATGTAACATCACACTGCCTGTCTATACTATCTGTGTGTGCTGTGTGCAGAGCCTCCAGTGTATCCTATGGATTATCACTGTTCCATACATCCAGCAGGATGAAGGGATTATCAGCCGACCCCTCGCCTCCTGCATCTGTCACTTCTCAGGTTTCTGTAAAGCCCCTGGGGTTTCCCGGATCCTCCTCCCTGGAGGGGACCTACAGCCGGGTGTAATATTATTGTATGAATAATATGGGTGTCTGGTCCCTTGAGATACAGGGGGTCATTTACTTCCCCGGTCCTGACGCGATCCAGTGGCGCGTTCTCCGACGAGGATTCGGGTCTTCCGGCGATTCACTAAGGTCGTGCGCCCGGTGTCCACCAGGTGTCGCTGCTGCGCTGAAGTCCGCCGGTGTTCACCATCCTATTCCCGGTGCGTGTGAGTGATTGATTTTGCGACACAATTCGTTTTTAAAATTCCCCATTTTTTCCGAATTTGTAGAGTTTTCCGACGGCCACGCCCCCCGATTTCTGTCGCGTGAAAGCCGGCGCTGATGTGCCACAATCCGATCGCGTGCGACAAAATCCCGGGGCAATTCCAGGCAAATGGGAAAAATTCGGGAAACCCGGCGGAAAAAAGCGATTCGGACTCTTAGTACATGTGCCCCATAGAGTCTAGTGCAGGTGTGCAGCTCCAGGGGCTCACTGGGGCTCATTTACTAAGGGCCCGCGGATCACATTTTCGTTTTCCATTTGCGCTGCATCGTGCCAGGGATTGTGTCGCACGCAATCAGATTTCGCGACCAGCATGCAGGCGGCAGAAATCGGGGGCGTGGCCGTCGGACTTGGATTCGGACTATGCGCAGGTTTTAACATTTAAATTTGTGTTGCAAGGCACGCACTTACATGCACCGGGAAGAAGCAGGTGAACTCCGGCGGACGCATGCAGGAACAGGTGCGCACGAGCTTCGTGAATCGTGCCGGACTTCATCTTCGTCGGACCGCCCGATTCTGGGATCGCGACAGAACCAGGTAAGTAAATGTTCCCCACTGTGTCGGTGCCGTCCTGGGGCTTTGGGACGAGTTGTAGCGTCCTGAACACTGGAAGCCTCAGGGACCTTCCCCTAATTCTGTATTGTGGAAGTGTTTATACATCTCTCCTGACATCTATGAGACCCCCCCCCCCCCGACCAGGGAGCGCCCCCAAATATCCAACAGTCACCTCGAAAATGAGCAGAAAAGGTGTAAAATAATCCTCCACAATCCTCCCCGGCAAATTTACCTGTCTGCAGCCCCCCGAAAGAGGAGGTGACATGTGATGGTCAGGGGGCTCATAGTCTGCAGCCCCCCGAAAGAGGAGGTGACATGTGATGGTCAGGGGGCTCATAATCTGCAGCCCCCCGAAGAGGAGGTGACACGTGATGGTCGGGGGGCTCATAGTCTGCAGCCCCCCAGAGTGAGGAGGTGACATGTGATGGTTGGGGGGCTCACAGTCTGCAGCCCCCCAGAGTGAGGAGGTGACAAGTGATGGTCGGGGGGCTCACAGTCTGCAGCCCCCCAGAGTGAGGAGGTGACATGTTCGGGGGCTCATAGTCTGCAGCCCCCCAGAGTGAGGAGGTGACATGTGATGGTCGGGGGGCTCACAGTCTGCAGCCCCCCAGAGTGAGGAGGTGACATGTGATGGTCGGGAGGCTCCTAGTCTGCAGCCCCCCAGAGTGAGGAGGTGACATGTGATGGTCGGGGGCTCACAGTCTGCAGCCCCCCAGAGTGAGGAGGTGACATGTGATGGTCAGGGGGGCTCACAGTCTGCAGCGCCCCAGAGTGAGGAGGTGACATGTGATGGTCGGGGGGCTCATAGTATGCAGCCCCCCAGAGTGAGGAGGTGACATGTGATGGTCGGGGGGCTCATAGTATGCAGCCCCCCAGAGTGAGGAGGTGACATGTGATGGTCGGGGGGATCATAGTCTGCAGCTCCCCAGAGTGAGGAGGTGACATGTGATGGTCGGGGGGCTCCTAGTCTGCAGCCCCCCAGAGTGAGGAGGTGACATGTGATGGTCGGGGGCTCACAGTCTGCAGCCCCCCAGAGTGAGGAGGTGACATGTGATGGTCGGGGGCTCACAGTCTGCAGCCCCCCAGAGTGAGGAGGTGACATGTGATGGTCGGGGGGATCATAGTCTGCAGCCCCCCAGAGTGAGGAGGTGACATGTGATGGTCGGGAGGCTCCTAGTCTGCAGCCCCCCAGAGTGAGGAGGTGACATGTGATGGTCGGGGGGATCATAGTCTGCAGCGCCCCAGAGTGAGGAGGTGACATGTGATGGTCAGGGGGGCTCACAGTCTGCAGCCCCCCAGAGTGAGGAGGTGACATGTGATGGTCGGGGGCTCACAGTCTGCAGCGCCCCAGAGTGAGGAGGTGACATGCGATGGTCGGGGGGCTCATAGTCTGCAGCGCCCCAGAGTGAGGAGGTGACATGTGATGGTCGGGGGGCTCATAGTCTGCAGCTCCCCAGAGTGAGGAGGTGACATGTGATGGTCGGGGGCTCATAGTCTGCAGCCCCCCAGAGTGAGGAGGTGACATGTGATGGTCGGGGGGATCATAGTCTGCAGCCCCCCAGAGTGAGGAGGTGACATGTGATGGTCGGGAGGCTCATAGTATGCAGCCCCCCAGAGTGAGGAGGTGACATGTGATGGTCGGGGGGATCATAGTCTGCAGCCCCCCAGAGTGAGGAGGTGACATGTGATGGTCGGGGGGATCATAGTCTGCAGCGCCCCAGAGTGAGGAGGTGACATGTGATGGTCAGGGGGGCTCACAGTCTGCAGCCCCCCAGAGTGAGGAGGTGACATGTGATGGTCGGGGGCTCACAGTCTGCAGCGCCCCAGAGTGAGGAGGTGACATGCGATGGTCGGGGGGCTCATAGTCTGCAGCGCCCCAGAGTGAGGAGGTGACATGTGATGGTCGGGGGGCTCATAGTCTGCAGCTCCCCAGAGTGAGGAGGTGACATGTGATGGTCGGGGGGCTCCTAGTCTGCAGCCCCCCAGAGTGAGGAGGTGACATGTGATGGTCGGGGGCTCACAGTCTGCAGCCCCCCAGAGTGAGGAGGTGACATGTGATGGTCAGGGGGGCTCACAGTCTGCAGCCCCCCAGAGTGAGGAGGTGACATGTGATGGTCGGGGGGATCATAGTCTGCAGCCCCCCAGAGTGAGGAGGTGACATGTGATGGTCGGGAGGCTCATAGTATGCAGCCCCCCAGAGTGAGGAGGTGACATGTGATGGTCGGGGGGATCATAGTCTGCAGCTCCCCAGAGTGAGGAGGTGACATGCGATGGTCGGGGGGCTCATAGTCTGCAGCCCCCCAGAGTGAGGAGGTGACATGTGATGGTCGGGGGGATCATAGTCTGCAGCTCCCCAGAGTGAGGAGGTGACATGTGATGGTCGGGGGGCTCATAGTCTGCAGCCCCCCAGAGTGAGGAGGTGACATGTGATGGTCGGGGGGATCATAGTCTGCAGCCCCCCAGAGTGAGGAGGTGACATGTGATGGTCGGGGGGCTCATAGTCTGCAGCCCCCCAGAGTGAGGAGGTGACATGTGATGGTCGGGGGGCTCACAGTCTGCAGCTCCCCAGAGTGAGGAGGTGACATGTGATGGTCGGGGGGCTCCTAGTCTGCAGCTCCCCAGAGTGAGGAGGTGACATGTGATGGTCGGGGGGCTCATAGTCTGCAGCCCCCCAGAGTGAGGAGGTGACATGTGATGGTCGGGGGGCTCACAGTCTGCATCCCCCCAGAGTGAGGAGGTGACATGTGATGGTCGGGGGGATCATAGTCTGCAGCTCCCCAGAGTGAGGAGGTGACATGTGATGGTCGGGGGCTCACAGTCTGCAGCCCCCCAGAGTGAGGAGGTGACATGTGATGGTTGGGGGGCTCACAGTCTGCAGCCCCCCAGAGTGAGGAGGTGACATGTGATGGTTGGGGGGCTCACAGTCTGCAGCCCCCCAGAGTGAGGAGGTGACATGTGGTGGTCGGGGGGCTCACAGTCTGCAGCCGCCCAGAGTGAGGAGGTGACATGTGATGGTCGGGGGCTCATAGTCTGCAGCCCCCCAGAGTGAGGAGGTGACATGTGATGGTCGGGGGCTCATAGTCTGCAGCCCCCCAGAGTGAGGAGGTGACACGTGATGGTCGGGGGGATCATAGTCTGCAGCGCCCCAGAGTGAGGAGGTGACATGTGATGGTCGGGGGGATCATAGTCTGCAGCTCCCCAGAGTGAGGAGGTGACATGTGATGGTCGGGGGGCTCATAGTATGCAGCCCCCCAGAGTGAGGAGGTGACATGTGATGGTCGGGGGGATCATAGTCTGCAGCCCCCCAGAGTGAGGAGGTGACATGTGATGGTCGGGAGGCTCCTAGTCTGCAGCCCCCCAGAGTGAGGAGGTGACACGTGATGGTCAGGGGGGATCATAGTCTGCAGCTCCCCAGAGTGAGGAGGTGACATGTGATGGTCGGGGGGCTCCTAGTCTGCAGCCCCCCAGAGTGAGGAGGTGACATGTGATGGTCGGGGGCTCACAGTCTGCAGCCCCCCAGAGTGAGGAGGTGACATGTGATGGTCAGGGGGGCTCACAGTCTGCAGCGCCCCAGAGTGAGGAGGTGACATGTGATGGTCGGGGGGCTCATAGTATGCAGCCCCCCAGAGTGAGGAGGTGACATGTGATGGTCGGGGGGATCATAGTCTGCAGCCCCCCAGAGTGAGGAGGTGACATGTGATGGTCGGGGGGATCATAGTCTGCAGCGCCCCAGAGTGAGGAGGTGACATGTGATGGTCGGGAGGCTCATAGTCTGCAGCGCCCCAGAGTGAGGAGGTGACATGTGATGGTCAGGGGGGCTCACAGTCTGCAGCCCCCCAGAGTGAGGAGGTGACATGTGATGGTCGGGGGGCTCCTAGTCTGCAGCGCCCCAGAGTGAGGAGGTGACATGTGATGGTCGGGAGGCTCACAGTCTGCAGCGCCCCAGAGTGAGGAGGTGACATGTGATGGTCAGGGGGGCTCACAGTCTGCAGCGCCCCAGAGTGAGGAGGTGACATGTGATGGTCGGGGGGCTCATAGTCTGCAGCGCCCCAGAGTGAGGAGGTGACATGTGATGGTCGGGGGCTCATAGTCTGCAGCCCCCCAGAGTGAGTAGGTGACATGTGATGGTTGGGGGGCTCATAGTCTGCAGCTCCCCAGAGTGAGGAGGTGACACGTGATGGTCGGGGGGATCATAGTCTTCAGCTCCCCAGAGTGAGGAGGTGACATGTGATGGTCGGGGGGCTCATAGTATGCAGCCCCCCAGAGTGAGGAGGTGACATGTGATGGTCGGGGGGATCATAGTCTGCAGCTCCCCAGAGTGAGGAGGTGACATGTGATGGTCGGGGGGCTCATAGTCTGCAGCGCCCCAGAGTGAGGAGGTGACATGTGATGGTCAGGGGGGCTCACAGTCTGCAGCTCCCCAGAGTGAGGAGGTGACATGTGATGGTCGGGGGGCTCATAGTCTGCAGCCCCCCAGAGTGAGGAGGTGACATGTGATGGTCAGGGGGGCTCACAGTCTGCAGCTCCCCAGAGTGAGGAGGTGACATGTGATGGTCGGGGGCTCATAGTCTGCAGCTCCCCAGAGTGAGGAGGTGACATGTGATGGTCGGGGGGCTCATAGTATGCAGCGCCCCAGAGTGAAGGGGGGGACATGTGATGGTCAGGGGGGGTCACAGTCT
This sequence comes from Engystomops pustulosus, assembly GCF_040894005.1. NCBI lineage: Eukaryota > Metazoa > Chordata > Amphibia > Anura > Leptodactylidae > Engystomops > Engystomops pustulosus. The sequence continues at coordinate 344,149 of NW_027284976.1, forward strand.
GCAGCCCCCCAGAGTGAGGAGGTGACATGTGATGGTCGGGGGCTCATAGTCTGCAGCCCCCCAGAGTGAGGAGGTGACATGTGATGGTCGGGGGGCTCATAGTCTGCAGCCCCCCAGAGTGAGGAGGTGACATGTGATGGTCGGGGGGCTCCTAGTCTGCAGCCCCCCAGAGTGAGGAGGTGACATGTGATGGTTGGGGGGATCATAGTCTGCAGCTCCCCAGAGTGAGGAGGTGACATGTGATGGTCGGGGGGATCATAGTATGCAGCCCCCCAGAGTGAGGAGGTGACATGTGATGGTCGGGGGCTCATAGTATGCAGCCCCCCAGAGTGAGGAGGTGACATGTGATGGTCGGGGGGATCATAGTCTGCAGCGCCCCAGAGTGAGGAGGTGACATGTGATGGTCGGGAGGCTCATAGTCTGCAGCCCCCCAGAGTGAGGAGGTGACATGTGATGGTCGGGGGGCTCACAGTCTGCAGCTCCCCAGAGTGAGGAGGTGACACGTGATGGTCGGGGGGATCATAGTCTGCAGCTCCCCAGAGTGAGGAGGTGACATGTGATGGTCAGGGGGGCTCACAGTCTGCAGCGCCCCAGAGTGAGGAGGTGACATGTGATGGTCGGGGGCTCATAGTCTGCAGCCCCCCAGAGTGAGGAGGTGACATGTGATGGTCCGGGGGGCTCACAGTCTGCAGCGCCCCAGAGTGAGGAGGTGACATGTGATGGTCAGGGGGATCATAGTATGCAGCCCCCCAGAGTGAGGAGGTGACATGTGATGGTCGGGGGGCTCACAGTCTGCAGCTCCCCAGAGTGAGGAGGTGACATGTGATGGTCGGGGGGCTCACAGTCTGCAGCTCCCCAGAGTGAGGAGGTGACATGTGATGGTCGGGGGCTCATAGTCTGCAGCCCCCCAGAGTGAGGAGGTGACATGTGATGGTCGGGGGCTCATAGTCTGCAGCCCCCCAGAGTGAGGAGGTGACATGTGATGGTCCGGGGGGCTCACAGTCTGCAGCGCCCCAGAGTGAGGAGGTGACATGTGATGGTCAGGGGGGGTCACAGTCTGCAGCCGCCCAGAGTGAAGGGGGTGACATGTGATGGTCGGGGGGCTCCTAGTCTGCAGCTCCCCAGAGTGAGGAGGTGACATGTGATGGTCGGGGGCTCATAGTCTGCAGCCCCCCAGAGTGAGTAGGTGACATGTGATGGTCAGGGGGGGTCACAGTCTGCAGCCGCCCAGAGTGAAGGGGGTGACATGTGATGGTCGGGGGGCTCCTAGTCTGCAGCTCCCCAGAGTGAGGAGGTGACATGTGATGGTCGGGGGGCTCCTAGTCTGCAGCTCCCCAGAGTGAGTAGGTGACATGTGATGGTTGGGGGGCTCATAGTCTGCAGCCCCCCAGAGTGAGGAGGTGACATGTGATGGTCAGGGGGGGTCACAGTCTGCAGCCCCCCAGAGTGAGGAGGTGACATGTGGTGGTCGGTGGGCTCTTAGTCTGCAGCCCCCCAGAGTGAGGAGGTGACATGTTCGGGGGCTCATAGTCTGCAGCGCCCCAGAGTGAGGAGGTGACATGCGATGGTCAGGGGCTCATAGTATGCAGCCCCCCAGAGTGAGGAGGTGACATGTGATGGTCGGGGGGGATCATAGTCTGCAGCTCCCCAGAGTGAGGAGGTGACATGTGATGGTCGGGGGGCTCATAGTCTGCAGCCCCCCAGAGTGAGGAGGTGACATGTGATGGTCGGGGGGCTCACAGTCTGCAGCGCCCCAGAGTGAGGAGGTGACATGTGATGGTCGGGGGCTCACAGTCTGCAGCGCCCCAGAGTGAGGAGGTGACATGTGATGGTCGGGAGGCTCATAGTCTGCAGCGCCCCAGAGTGAGGAGGTGACATGTGATGGTCGGGGGCTCATAGTCTGCAGCCCCCCAGAGTGAGTAGGTGACATGTGATGGTTGGGGGGCTCATAGTCTGCAGCCGCCCAGAGTGAGGAGGTGACATGTGATGGTCGGGGGCTCATAGTCTGCAGCCCCCCAGAGTGAGGAGGTGACATGTGATGGTCGGGGGCTCACAGTCTGCAGCCCCCCAGAGTGAGGAGGTGACATGTGATGGTCGGGGGCTCATAGTATGCAGCCCCCCAGAGTGAGGAGGTGACATGTGATGGTCGGGGGCTCATAGTCTGCAGCCCCCCAGAGTGAGTAGGTGACATGTGATGGTTGGGGGGCTCATAGTCTGCAGCCGCCCAGAGTGAGGAGGTGACATGTGATGGTCGGGGGGCTCACAGTCTGCAGCGCCCCAGAGTGAGGAGGTGACATGTGATGGTCAGGGGGGGTCACAGTCTGCAGCCCCCCAGAGTGAGGAGGTGACATGTGGTGGTCGGTGGGCTCTTAGTCTGCAGCCCCCCAGAGTGAGGAGGTGACATGTTCGGGGGCTCATAGTCTGCAGCGCCCCAGAGTGAGGAGGTGACATGCGATGGTCAGGGGCTCATAGTATGCAGCCCCCCAGAGTGAGGAGGTGACATGTGATGGTCGGGGGGCTCATAGTCTGCAGCTCCCCAGAGTGAGGAGGTGACATGTGATGGTCGGGGGGCTCATAGTCTGCAGCCCCCCAGAGTGAGGAGGTGACATGTGATGGTCGGGGGGCTCCTAGTCTGCAGCCCCCCAGAGTGAGGAGGTGACGTGTGTCGGTCGGGGGGCTCATAGTCTGCAGCCCCCCAGAGTGAGGAGATGGGCCCCTCCTGGTGATGGTCGGGGTGCCGGGCACTCACCTCCAGCACGCTCTCGGTCAGGTGGGCTTGCTTCTGTGCCGTCTTGTCTCCAGGGCTCGGGCTCTGCCATAGGTAGACGCAGAAGATGTCGTATTTCTTCATCACCTGCCGATAGTTCCTGTCACTCAGCTCTTGGACACGGTCCTTTCCATCATAGGAGGGGAAGCGGAGACCCTCTTCAGCCCCACAAAGGGCCAGGAGGGACCCCCACACCAGGAGACTGACGGAGTGCATGGAGGAGAGCGAGGGGCTGTGTGACGGGCTGGCGCCGGAGCCCACCTTACATAGTGACATCTCCCACTCCCATCTCCATTTTTAGGAGACAGTTGTTTCAGGACTATAAATAGAGGCAGGATAATCCGGGAGGTGAGGGGTCAGCAGCGCTGGGGGTCTCAGCCTTCTCCACTGCAGGGGGGACTCTGCTCAATCTCTTCTGCTGAAATGCTCTGTGCTGCTGGGTACAGCTGCTCCTTGTAGACACTGTCCCCAACCTCACAGCTCTAATACCAGACCCGTCACAGCCTCCCGGCATGGGATGTGCGATCCCCAGTCCATTCAGACAGTCCCCGCATACAGTCCCTGCACACAGTCCCCGCACACAGTCCCAACATACAGTCCCAACATACAGTCCCCGCACACAGTCCCCACATACAGTCCGCACATATAGTCCCCGCATACAGTACATACAGGATCGGTTCTGTGGGTTTTTGCTTAAGTTTAGCTCCTGGATAGTGGATTTGGAGAATTTGGGATTAACAATTAAAGTTAATAGAAAAAAACTTTAGTAGCATATCCGGAATATCTCCGGAGCCGCTGCAACTTCAGACCTGGGCCCTGGATAAAAATAATCTGTGTGTTTTTAATGGTTTGACACTTTCGGTACCAGAACCAGAACCAAGCTTCACTGGAAATGAAGAAGACCCAAATCTCCTGTTGACTTTCATTTCTGCAGGTAAATGACTTTTGGAGATACAAGTGTGAGGATCTACTACTGCTGAGAAGATAGACCAGACCATGAAAATGAGAGTCCACACTTTGTAGTCAATCCCTGAGCACCTGATAAGGTCCATCAAGATCTTGGTCCAAGGGTTAATTGGGTGGATAAGTCTTGCTCTAGGAGTAAACCGAACTAAATATCCAAGCACCTGCTTCTGTATGCCACTGCCACCTAGAGGAGGATCTGTAGGGAACGGATTGGCTAAGAAAGGAGTTATGGGTAAGAGAGAAGAGGAGAGGAGGACCTGCTGGAGAAGCTTCACCTCCACACAGTAGCCCCAGAGGAGAGGAGGACCTGCTGGAGAAGCTTCACCTCCGCACAGCAGCCCCAGAGGAGAGGAGGACCTGCTGGAGAAGCTTCACCTCTTCATAGCAGCCCCAGAAGAGAGGAAGACCTGCTGGAGAAGCTTCGCCTCCACACAGCAGTCCCAGAGAAGAGGAGGACCTGCTGGAGAAGCTTCACCTCTTCATAGCAGCCCCAGAGGAGAGGAGTACCTGCTGGAGAAGCTTCACCTCTACACAGCAGGCCCAGAGGAGAGGAGAACCTGCTGGAGAAGCTTCACCTCTGCATACAGCCTTAGAGGAGAGGAGGACCTGCTGGAGAAGCTACAACTCTGCACACAGCCTTAGAGGAGAGGAGGACCTGCTGGAGAAGCTTCACCTCTGCACAGCAGCCCCAGAGGAGAGGAGGACCTGCTGGAGAAGCTTCACCTCCGCACAGCAGCCCCAGAGGAGAAGAGGACCTGCTGGAGAAGCTTCACCTCCACACAGCAGCCCCAGAGGACAGGAGGACCTGCTGGAGAAGCTTCACCTCCACACAGCAGCCCCAGGGGAGAGGAGGACCTGCTGGAGAAGCTTCACCTCCGCAAAGCAGCCCCAGAGAAGAGGACGACCTGCTGGAGAAGCTTCACCTCCGCACAGCAGCTCAAGAGAAGAGAAGGACCTGCTGGAGAAGCTTCACATCTGCACAGCAGCCATAGAGGAGAGGAGGACCTGCTGGAGAAGCTTCACCTCCACACAGCAGCCCAAGAGGAGAGGAGGACCTGCTGGAGAAGCTTCACCTCCGCACAGCAGCCCCAGAGGAGAGGAGGACCTGCTGGAGAAGCTTCAACTCTACACAGCAGGCCCAGAGGAGAGGAGGACCTGCTGGAGAAGCTTCACCTCCACACAGCAGCCCCAGAGGAGAGGAGGACCTGCTGGAGAAGCTTCAACTCTACATAGCAGCCCCAGAGAAGATGAGGACCTGCTGGAGAAGCTTCACCTATTCATAGCAGCCCCAGAGGAGAGGAGGACCTGCTGGAAAAGCTTCACCTCTACAGAGCAGGCCCAGAGGAGAGGAGGACCTGCTGGAGAAGCTTCACCTCTGCATACAGCCTTAGAGGAGAGGAGGAGCTGCTGGAGAAGCTTCACCTCTGCACAGCAGCCACAGAGGAGAGGAGGACCTCCTGGAGAAGCTTCACCTCCACAAAGAAAGCCGAGAGGAAAGGAGGTCCTGCCGGAGAAACTTCACCTCTGCATACAGCCTTAGAGGAGAGGAGGAGCTGCAGGAGAAGCTTCACCTGCACACAGCAGCCATAAAGGAAATGAGGACCTGCTGGAGAAGCTTCACCTCTACACAGCAGCCCCAAAGGAGAGGAGGGCCTGCTGGAGAAGCTTTATCTCCGCACAGCAGCCCCAAAGGAGAGGAGAAGCTGCTGGAGAAGATTCAACTGCACAAAGCAGGCCCAGAGGAGAGGACGACCTGCTGGAGAAGCTTCACCTCCACACAGAAACCCCAGAGGAGAGGAGGACGTGCTGGAGAAGCTTCACCTCTTCATACAGCCTTAGAGGAGAGGAGGACCTGCTGGAGAAGCTTCACCTCTGCATACAGCCTTAGAGGAGAGGAGGAGCTGCTGGAGAAGCTTCAACTCCACACAGCAGCCCCAGAGGAGAGGAGGAGCTGCTGGAGAAGCTTCACCTCTGCACAGCAGCCCCAGAGGGGGGACCTGCTGGAGAAGCTTCACTTCTGCACAGCAGCCCCAGAGGGGGGACCTGCTGGAGAAGCTTCAACTCCACAAAGCAGCCCCAGAGCAGAGGAGGACCTGCTGGAGAAGCTTTACCTCTGCACAGCAGCCCCAGAGGGAGGGGGACCTGCTGGAGAAGCTTCACCTCTACACAGCAGCCACAGAAAAGTGGAGGACAAGCTGGAGAAGCTTCACCTATACACAGCAGTCCCAGAATAGAGGAGGACCTGCTGGATAAGCTTCACCTCCACACAGCAGCCCCAGAGGACAGGAGGACCTGCTGGAGAAGCTTCACCTCCACACAGCAGCCCCAGAGGAGAGAAGGACCTGCTGGAGAAGCTTCACCTCCGCAAAGCAGCCCCAGAGGAGAAGAGGACCTGCTGGATAAGCTTCACCTCTGCACAGCAGCCACAGAGGAGAGGAGGACCTGCTGGAGAAGCTTCACTTCTACACAGCAGCCCCAGAAGAGAGGAGGACCTGCTGGAGAAGCTTCACCTCTACACAGCAGCCCCAGAGGAGAGGAGGAGCTGCAGGAGAAGCTTCACCTCCACACAGCAGCCATAAAGGAAATGAAGACCTGCTGGAGAAGCTTTACCTCTACACAGCAGCCCCAGAGGAGAGGAGGACCTGCTGGAGAAGCTTCATCTCCGCACAGCAGCCCCAAAGGAGAGGAGGGCCTGCTGGAGAAGCTTCACCTCCGCAAAGCAGCCCCAGAAGAGAGAAGAAGCTGTTGGAGAAGCTTCAACTGCACACAGCAGACCCAGAGGAGAGGAGGACCTGCTGGAGAAGCTTCACCTCCACACATAAACCTCATAGGAGAGGAGGACGTGCCGGAGAAGCTTCACCTCCGCAAAGCAGCCCCAGAGGAGAGGAGGACGTGCTGGAGAAGCTTCACCTCCACACAGAAACCCCAGAGGAGAGGCCGACCTGCTGGAGAAGCTTCACCTCTGCATACAGCCTTAGAGGAGAGGAGGAGCTGCTGGAGAAACTTCACCTCCGCACAGCAGCCACAGAGGAAAGGAGGAGCTGCTGGAGAAGCTTCACCTCCGCACAGCAGTCACAGAGGAGAGGAGGACCTGTTGGAGAAGCTTCACCTCCGAACAGCAGCCCCAGAGTGAGGAGAACCTGCTGGAGAAGCTTCACCTCCACACAGAAACCCCAGAGGAGAGGAGGACCTGCTGGAGAAGCTTCACCTCTGCATACAGCCTTAGAGGAGAGGAGGAGCTGCTGGAGAAGCTTCACCTCTGCATACAGCCTTAGAGGAGAGGAGGAGCTGCTGGAGAAGCTTCACCTCTGCATACAGCCTTAGAGGAGAGGAGGAGCTGCTGGAGAAGCTTCACCTCCGCACAGCAGCCACATAGGAGAGGAGGACATGCTGGAGAAGCTTCACCTCTGCATACAGCCTTAGAAGACAGGAGGACCTGCTGGAGAAGCTTCACCTCCGCACAGCAGCCACAGAGGAAAGGAGGACCTGCTGGAGAAGCTTCACTTCTACACTGCAGCCCCAGAGGAGAGGAGGACCTGCTGGAGAAGCTTCACCTCCGCACAGCAGCCCCAGAGGGAGGAGGGCCTGCTGGAGAAGCTTCAACTCCACACAGCAGCCCCAGAGGAAAGGGGGACCTTCTGGAGAAGCTTCACTTTTGCACAGCATCCCCAGAGGGCGGACCTGCTGGAGAAGCTTCAACTCCACACAGCAGCCCCAGAGAAGAGGAGGACCTGCTGGAGAAGCTTCATCTCTGCACAGCAGCCCCAAAGGAGAGGAGGGCCTGCTGGAGAAGCTTCACCTCCGCAAAGCAGCCCCAGAGGAGAGGAGAAGCTGCTGGAGAAGCTTCAACTGAACACAGCAGGCCCAGAGGAGAGGAGGACCTGCTGGAGAAGCTTCACCTCCGCAAAACAGCCCAAGAGGAGAGGAGGACCTGCTGTAGAAGCTTCACCTCCACACAGAAACCCCAGAGGAGAGGAGGACGTGCTGGAGAAGCTTCACCTCTTCACATAGCCTTAGAGGAGAGGAGGACCTGCTGGAGAAGCTTCACCTCTGCATACAGCTTAAGAGGAGAGAAGGACCTGCTGGAGAAGCTTCACCTCTGCATACAGCCTTAGAGGAGAGGAGGAGCTGCTGGAGAAGCTTCACCTCCGCACAGCAGCCACAGAGGAAGGGAGGACCTGCTGGAGAAGCTTCACCTCTACACAGCAGCCCCAGAGGAGAGGAGGACCTGCTGGAGAAGCCTTACCTCCGCACAGCAGCCCCAGAGGAAGGAGGACCTGCTGGAGAAGCTTCAACTCTACACAGCAGCCCCAAAGGAGAGGAGGGCCTGCTGGAGAAGCTTCACCTCCGCAAAGCAGCCCCAGAGGAGAGGAAAAGCTGCTGGAGAAGCTTCAACGGAACACAGCAGGCCCAGAGGAGAGGAGGACCTGCTGGAGAAGCTTCACCTCCGCAAAACAGCCCAAGAGGAGAGGAGGACCTGCTGTAGAAGCTTCATCTACACACAGAAACCCCAGAGGAGAGGAGGACCTGCTGGAGAAGCTTCACCTCCGCAAAACAGCCCAAGAGGAGAGGAGGACCTGCTGGAGAAGCTTCAACTCCACACAGCAGCCCCAAAGGAGAGGAGGACCTGCTGGAGAAGCTTCACTTCTGCACAGCAGCCCCAGAGGGAGGACCTGCTGGATAAGCTTCACCTCTATACAGCAGTCCCATAATAGAGGAGGACCTGCTGGATAAGCTTCACCTCCGCACACCAGCACCAGAGGAGAGGAGGACCTGCCGGAGAAGCTTCACCTCCACACAGCAGCCCCAGAGGAGAGGAGGACCTGTTGGAGAAGCATCACCTCTGCATACAGCCTTATAAGAGGACCTGCTGGAGAAGCTTCACTTCTGCATACAGCCGTAGAGGAGAGTAGGACCTGCTGGATAAGCTTCACCTCCACACAGCAGCCACAGAAGAGGAGGATGTGCTGGAGAAGCTTCACCTCTACACAGCAGCCCCAGAGGAGAGTAGGACCTGCTGGAGAAGCTTCACCTCCACACAGCAGCCCCAGAGGAGGACCTGCTGGAGAAGCTTCACCTCCACACAGCAGCCCCAGTGGAGAGAAGGACCTGATGGAGAAGCTTCACCTCTACACAGCAGCCCCAGAGGAGAGGAGGACCTGCTGGCAAAGCTTCACCTCCGCACACCAGCACCAGAGGAGAGGAGGACCTGCCGGAGAAGCTTCACCTCCACACAGCAGCCCCAGAGGAGAGGAGGACCTGTTGGAGAAGCATCACCTCTGCATACAGCCTTATAAGAGGACCTGCTGGAGAAGCTTCACTTCTGCATACAGCCGTAGAGGAGAGTAGGACCTGCTGGATAAGCTTCACCTCCACACAGCAGCCACAGAAGAGGAGGATGTGCTGGAGAAGCTTCACCTCTACACAGCAGCCCCAGAGGAGAGTAGGACCTGCTGGAGAAGCTTCACCTCCACACAGCAGCCCCAGAGGAGGACCTGCTGGAGAAGCTTCACCTCCACACAGCAGCCCCAGTGGAGAGAAGGACCTGATGGAGAAGCTTCACCTCTACACAGCAGCCCCAGAGGAGAGGAGGACCTGCTGGCAAAGCTTCATCTCCACACAGCAGCCCCAGAAAAGAGGAAGACCTGCTGGAGAAGCTTCACCTCTACACAGCAGCCCCAGAGGAGAGGAGGAGCTGCAGGAGAAGCTTCACCTCCGCAGAGCAGCCATAAAGGAAATGAGGACCTGCTGGAGAAGCTTCACCTCTACAGAGCAGCCCCAGAGGAGGGGACGACCTGCTGGAGAAGCTTCATCTCCGCACAGCAGGCCTAGAGGAGAGGAGAAGCTGCTGGAGAAGCTTCAACTGCACACAGCAGGCCCAGAGGAGAGGAGGACCTGCTGGAGAAGCTTCACCTCCGCAAAGCAGCCCCAGAGGAGAGGGGGACCTGCTGGAGAAGCTTCACCTCTTCATACAGCTTTAGAGGAGAGGAGGACCTGCTGGAGAAGCTTCACCTCTGCATACAGCCTTAGAGGAGAAGAGGAGCTGCTGGAGAAACTTCACCTCCGCACAGCAGCCGCAGAGCAAAGGAGGACCTGCTGGAGAAGCTTCACCTCTACACAGCAGCCCCAGAGGAGAGGAGGACCTGCTGGAGAAGCTTCACCTCCGCACAGCAGCCCCAGGGGAAGGAGGACCTGCTGGAGAAGCTTCAACTCCACACAGCAGCCCCAGAAAAGAAGAGGACCTGCTGGAGAAGCTTCACCTCTACAGAGCAGCCCCAGAAAAGTGGAGGACCTGCTGGAGAAGCTTCACCTCCACCCAGCAGCCCCAGAAGAGGGGAGGACCTGCTGGAGAAGCTTTACCTCTGCATAAAGCCTTAGAAGAGGACCTGCTGGAGAAGGTTCACCTCCGCACAGCAGCCCCAGAGGAGAAGAGGACCTGCTGGAGAAGCTTCACCTCTACACAGCAGCCCCAGTGGAGAAAAGGACCTGCTGGAGAAGCTTCACCTCCACACAGCAGCCCCAGAAGAGAGGAGGACCTGCTGGAGAAGCTTCACCTCCACACAGCAGCCCCAGAGGAGAAAAGGACCTGCTGGAGAAGCTTCACCTCCACACAGCAGCCCCAGAGGAGAGGAGGACCTGCTGGAGAAGCTTCACTTCCACACAGCAGCCCCAGAGGAGAGGAGGACCTGCTGGAGAAGCTTCACCTCTACACAGCAGCTCCAGAGGAGAGGCGGACCTGCTGGAGAAGCTTTACCTCCGCAAAGCAGCCCCAGAGGAGAAGAGGACCTGCTGGAGAAGCTTTACCTCTACACAGCAGCCCCAGAGGAGAGGAGGACCTGCTGGAGAAGCTTCACCTCTGCACAGCAGCCCCAGAGGAGAGGAGGACCTGCTGTAGAAGCTTGACCTCCACACAGCAGCCCAAGAGGATAGGAGGACCTGCTGGAGAAGCTTCACCTCCGCACAGCAGCCCCAGAGAAGAGAAGGACCTGCAGGAGAAGCTTCACCTCTTCATAGCAGCCCCAGAGGAGAGGAAGACCTGCTGGAGAAGCTTCAACTCCACACAGCAGCCCCAGAGAAGAGGATGACTTGCTGGAGAAGCTTCACCTCCACACAACAGGCCCAGAGGAGAGGAGAACCTGCTGGAGAAGCTTCACCTCTGCATACAGCCTTAGAGGACAGGAGGACCTGCTGGAGAAGCTTCACCTCTGCATATAGCCTTAGAGGAGAGGAGGAGCTGCTGGAGAAGCTTCACCTCTACACAGCAGGCCCAGAGGAGAGAAAGACCTGCTGGAGAATCTTCACCTCCACACAGAAACCCTAGAGGAGAGGAGGACCTGCCGGAGAAGCTTCACCTTTGCATACAGCCTTAGAGGAGACGAGGAGCTGCTGGAGAAGCTTCACCTCCACACAGCAGCCCCAGTGGAGAGAAGGACCTGATGGAGAAGCTTCACCTCTACACAGCAGCCCCAGAGGAGAGGAGGACCTGCTGGCAAAGCTTCATCTCCACACAGCAGCCCCAGAAGAGAGGAAGACCTGCTGGAGAAGCTTCACCTCTACACAGCAGCCCCAGAGGAGAGGAGAAGCTGCAGGAGAAGCTTCACCTCCGCAGAGCAGCCGTAAAGGAAATGCGGACCTGCTGGAGAAGCTTCACCTCTACAGAGCAGCCCCAGAGGAGGGGATGACCTGCTGGAGAAGCTTCATCTCCGCACAGCAGGCCTAGAGGAGAGGAGAAGCTGCTGGAGAAGCTTCAACTGCACACAGCAGGCCAAGAGGAGAGGAGGACCTGCTGGAGAAGCTTCACCTCCGCAAAGCAGCCCCAGAGGAGAGGGGGACCTGCTGGAGAAGCTTCACCTCTTCATACAGCTTTAGAGGAGAGGAAGACCTGCTGGAGAAGTTTTACCTCCGCAAAGCAGCCCCAGAGGAGAAGAGGACCTGCTGGAGAAGCTTTACCTCTACACAGCAGCCCCAGAGGAGAGGAGGACCTGCTGGAGAAGCTTCACCTCTGCACAGCAGCCCCAGAGGAGAGGAGGACCTGCTGTAGAAGCTTGACCTCCACACAGCAGCCCAAGAGGATAGGAGGACCTGCTGGAGAAGCTTCACCTCCGCACAGCAGCCCCAGAGAAGAGAAGGACCTGCAGGAGAAGCTTCACCTCTTCATAGCAGCCCCAGAGGAGAGGAAGACCTGCTGGAGAAGCTTCAACTCCACACAGCAGCCCCAGAGTAGATGTTGACTTGCTGGAGAAGCTTCACCTCCACACAACAGGCCCAGAGGAGAGGAGAACCTGCTGGAGAAGCTTCACCTCTGCATACAGCCTTAGAGGACAGGAGGACCTGCTGGAGAAGCTTCACCTCTGCATATAGCCTTAGAGGAGAGGAGGAGCTGCTGGAGAAGCTTCACCTCTACACAGCAGGCCCAGAGGAGAGAAAGACCTGCTGGAGAATCTTCACCTCCACACAGAAACCCTAGAGGAGAGGAGGACCTGCCGGAGAAGCTTCACCTTTGCATACAGCCTTAGAGGAGACGAGGAGCTGCTGGAGAAGCTTCACCTCCACACAGCAGCCCCAGTGGAGAGAAGGACCTGATGGAGAAGCTTCACCTCTACACAGCAGCCCCAGAGGAGAGGAGGACCTGCTGGCAAAGCTTCATCTCCACACAGCAGCCCCAGAAGAGAGGAAGACCTGCTGGAGAAGCTTCACCTCTACACAGCAGCCCCAGAGGAGAGGAGAAGCTGCAGGAGAAGCTTCACCTCCGCAGAGCAGCCGTAAAGGAAATGAGGACCTGCTGGAGAAGCTTCACCTCTACAGAGCAGCCCCAGAGGAGGGGATGACCTGCTGGAGAAGCTTCATCTCCGCACAGCAGGCCTAGAGGAGAGGAGAAGCTGCTGGAGAAGCTTCAACTGCACACAGCAGGCCAAGAGGAGAGGAGGACCTGCTGGAGAAGCTTCACCTCCGCAAAGCAGCCCCAGAGGAGAGGGGGACCTGCTGGAGAAGCTTCACCTCTTCATACAGCTTTAGAGGAGAGGAAGACCTGCTGGAGAAGTTTCACCTCTGCATACAGCCTTAGAGGAGAGGAGGACCTGCTGGAGAAGCTTCACCTCTGCATACAGCCTTAGAGGAGAAGAGGAGCTGCTGGAGAAGCTTCACCTTTGCACAGCAGCCACAGAGGAAAGGAGGACCTGCTGCAGAAGCTTCACCTCTACACAGCAGCCCCAGAGGAGAGGAGGACCTGCTGGAGAAGCTTCACCTCCGCACAGCAGCCCAAGGGGGAGGAGGACCTGCTGGAGAAGCTTCAACTCCACACAGCAGCCCCAGAGGAGAGGAGGACCTGCTGGGGAAGCTTCACTTCTGCACGGCAGCCCCAGAGGGAGAACCTGCTGGAGAAGCTTCAACTCCACACAGCAGCCCTAGAGGAGAAGAGGACCTGCTGGAGAAGCTTCACCTCTACAGAGCAGCCCCAGAAAAGTGTAGGACCTGCTGGAGAAGCTTCACCTCTACACAGCAGTCCCAGAATAGAGGAAGACCTGCTGGAGAAGCTTCACCTCCGCACACCAGCACCAGAGGAGAGGAGGACCTGCTGAAGAAGCTTCACCTCCACACAGCAGCCCCAGAAGAGAGGAGGACCTGCTGGAGAAGCTTTACCTCTGCATAAAGCCTTAGAAGAGGACCTGCTGGAGAAGCTTCACCTCTACACAGCAGCCCCAGAGGAGAAAAGGACCTGCTGGAGAAGCTTCACCTCTACACAGCAGCCCCAGAGGAGAAAAGGACCTGCTGGAGAAGCTTCACCTCCACACAGCAGCCCCAGAAGAGAGGAGGACCTGCTGGAGAAGCTTCACCTCCACACAGCAGCCCCAGAGGAGAGGAGGACCTGCTGGAGAAGCTTCTCCTCTACACAGCAGCCCGTAGAGGAGTGGAGGAGCTGATGGAGAAGCTTCAACTGCACACAGCAGGCCCAGAGGAGAGGAGGACCTGCTGGAGTAGCTTCACCTCTACACAGCAGCCCCAGAGGAGAGGAGGACCTGCTGGAGAAGCTTCACTTCCACACAGCAGCCCCAGAGGAGAGGAGGACCTGCTGGAGAAGCTTCACCTCTACACAGCAGCCCCAGAGGAGAAAAGGACCTGCTGGAGAAGCTTCACCTCCACACAGCAGCCCCAGAGGAGAGGAGGACCTGCTGGAGAAGCTTCTCCTCTACACAGCAGCCCGTAGAGGAGTGGAGGAGCTGATGGAGAAGCTTCACCTCTACACAGCAGCCCGTAGAGGAGTGGAGGAGCTGATGGAGAAGCTTCTCCTCTACACAGCAGCCCGTAGAGGAGTGGAGGAGCTGATGGAGAAGCTTCAACTGCACACAGCAGGCCCAGAGGAGAGGAGGACCTGCTGGAGAAGCTTCACCTCTACACAGCAGCCCCAGAGGAGAGGAGGACCTGCTGGAGAAGCTTCACTTCCACACAGCAGCCCCAGAGGAGAGGAGGACCTGCTGGAGAAGCTTCACCTCTACACAGCAGCCCCAGAGGAGAGGAGGACCTGCTGGAGAAGCTTTACCTCCGCAAAGCAGCCCCAGAGGAGAAGAGGACCTGCTGGAGAAGCTTTACCTCTACATAGCAGCCCCAGAGGAGAGGAGGACCTGCTGGAGAAGCTTCACCTCCACACAGCAGCCCAAGAGGATAGGAGGACCTGCTGGAGAAGCTTCACCTCCGCACAGCAGCCCCAGAGAGGAGGAGGACCTGCAGGAGAAGCTTCACCTCTTCATAGCAGCCCCAGAGGATAGGAAGGCCTGCTGGAGAAGCTTCAACTCCACACAGCAGCCCCAGAGAAGAGGATGACTTGCTGGAGAAGCTTCACCTCCACACAACAGGCCCAGAGGAGAGGAGAACCTGCTGGAGAAGCTTCACCTCTGCACAGCAGCCCCAGAGGAGAGGAGGACCTGCTGGAGAAGCTTCACCTCTACACAGCAGGCCCAGAGGAGAGAAAGACCTGCTGGAGAAGCTTCACCTCCACACAGAAACCCAAGAGGAGAGGAGGTCCTGCCGGAGAAGCTTCACCTTTGCATACAGCCTTAGAGGAGACGAGGAGCTGCAGGAGAAGCTTCACCTCCGCACAGCAGCCATAAAGGAAATGAGGACCTGCTGGAGAAGCTTCACCTCTACACAGCAGCCCCAGAAGAGAGGAGGACCTGCTGGAGAAGCTTCATCTCTGCACAGCAGCCCCAAAGGAGAGGAGGGCCTGCTGGAGAAGCTTCACCTCCGCAAAGCAGCCCCAGAGGAGAGGAGAAGCTGCTGGAGAAGCTTCACCTCCACACCAAAACCCCATAGGAGAGGAGGACCTGCTGGAGAAGCTTCACCTCCGCAAAGCAGCCCCAGAAGAGAGGAGGACCTGCTGGAGAAGCTTCACCTCCACACAGAAACCCCAGAGGAGAGGAGGACCTGCTGGAGAAGCTTCACCTCTTCATACAGCCATAGAGGAGAGGAGGACCTGCTGGAGAAGCTTCACCTCTACATAGAGCCTTAGAGGAGAGGAGGACCTGCTGGAGAAGCTTGACCTCTGCATACAGCCTTAGAGGAGAGGAGGAGCTGCTGGAGAAGCTTCACCTCCGCACAGCAGCCACAGAGGAAAGGAGGACCTGCTGGAGAAGCTTCACCTCTAGACAGCAGCCCCAGAGGAGAGGAGGACCTGCTGGAGAAGCTTCACCTCCGCACAGCAGCCCCAGAGGGAGGAGGACCTGCTGGCAAAGCTTCAACTCCACGCAGCAGGCCCAGATGAGAGGAGGACCTACTGGAGAAGCTTCACCTCTACTCAGCAGCACCAGTAAAGTGGAGGACCTGCTGGAGAAGCTTCACCTCTACACAGCAGTCCCAGAATAGAGGAGGACCTGCTGGAGAAGCTTCACCTCTGCATACAGCCTTAGAGGAGGACCTGCTGGAGAAGCTTCAACTCCACACAGCAGCCCCAGAGAAGAGGAGGACCTGCAGGAGAAGCTTCACCTCTTCATAGCAGCCCCAGAGGAGAGGAAGACCTGCTGGAGAAGCTTCAACTCCTCACAGCAGCCCCAGAGAAGAGGATGACTTGCTGGAGAAGCTTCACCTCCACACAACAGGCCCAGAGGAGAGGAGAACCTGCTGGAGAAGCTTCACCTCTGCATACAGCCTTAGAGGACAGGAGGACCTGCTGGAGAAGCTTCACCTCTGCATATAGCCTTAGAGGAGAGAAGGAGCTGCTGGAGAAGCTTCACCTCTGCACAGCAGCCCCAGAGGAGAGGAGGACCTGCTGGAGAAGCTTCACCTCTACACAGCAGGCCCAGAGGAGAGAAAGACCTGCTGGAGAAGCTTCACCTCCACACAGAAACCCCAGAGGAGAGGAGGTCCTGCCGGAGAAGCTTCACCTTTGCATACAACCTTAGAGGAGACGAGGAGCTGCAGGAGAAGCTTCACCTCCGCACAGCAGCCATAAAGGAAATGAGGACCTGCTGGAGAAGCTTCACCTCTACACAGCAGCCCCAGAGGAGAGGAGGACCTGCTGGAGAAGCTTCATCTCCGCACAGCAGCCCCAAAGGAGAGGAGGGCCTGCTGGAGAAGCTTCACCTCCGCAAAGCAGCCCCAGAGGAGAGGAGAAGCTGCTGGAGAAGCTTCACCTCCACACCAAAACCCCATAGGAGAGGAGGACCTGCTGGAGAAGCTTCACCTCCGCAAAGCAGCCCCAGAAGAGAGGAGGACCTGCTGGAGAAGCTTCACCTCCACACAGAAACCCCAGAGGAGAGGAGGACCTGCTGGAGAAGCTTCACTTCTTCATACAGCCATAGAGGAGAGGAGGACCTGCTGGAGAAGCTTCACCTCTAGACAGCAGCCCCAGAGGAAAGGAAGAACCTGCTGGAGAAGCTTCACCTCCACACAGCAGCCCCAGAGGGAGGAGGACCTGCTGGCAAAGCTTCAACTGCACACAGCAGCCCCAGAGGAGAGGAGGAGCTGCTGGAGAAGCTTCACTTCCGCACAGCAGCCCCAGGGGGAGGAGGACCTGCTGGAGAAGCTTCAACTCCACACAGCAGGCCCAGATGAGAGGAGGACCTACTGGAGAAGCTTCACCTCTATTCAGCAGCCCCAGTAAAGTGGAGGACCTGCTGGAGAAGCTTCACCTCTACACAGCAGTCCCAGAATAGAGGAGGACCTGCTGGAGAAGCTTCAACTCCACACAGCAGCCTCAGAGGGAGGAGGACCTGCTGGAGAAGCTTCAACTCCACACAGCAGCCCCAGAGAAGAGGAGGACCTGCATGAGAAGCTTCACCTCTTCATAGCAGCCCCAGAGGAGAGGAAGACCTGCTGGAGAAGCTTCAACTCCTCACAGCAGCCCCAGAGAAGAGGATGACTTGCTGGAGAAGCTTCACCTCCACACAACAGGCCCAGAGGAGAGGAGAACCTGCTGGAGAAGCTTCACCTCTGCATACAGCCTTAGAGGACAGGAGGACCTGCTGGAGAAGCTTCACCTCTGCATATAGCCTTAGAGGAGAGGAGGAGCTGCTGGAGAAGCTTCACCTCTGCACAGCAGCCCCAGAGGAGAGGAGGACCTGCTGGAGAAGCTTCACCTCTACACAGCAGGCCCAGAGGAGAGAAAGACCTGCTGGAGAAGCTTCACCTCCACACAGAAACCCCAGAGGAGAGGAGGTCCTGCCGGAGAAGCTTCACCTTTGCATACAGCCTTAGAGGAGACGAGGAGCTGCAGGAGAAGCTTCACCTCCGCACAGCAGCCATAAAGGAAATTAGGACCTGCTGGAGAAGCTTCACCTCTACACAGCAGCCCCAGAAGTGAGGAGGACCTGCTGGAGAAGCTTCAACTCCACACAGCAGCCCCAGAGAAGAGGAGGACCTGCAGGCGAAGCTTCACCTCTTCATAGCAGCCCCAGAGGAGAGGAAGACCTGCTGGAGAAGCTTCAACTCCTCACAGCAGCCCCAGAGAAGAGGATGACTTGCTGTAGAAGCTTCACCTCCACACAACAGGCCCAGAGGAGAGGAGAACCTGCTGGAGAAGCTTCACCTCTGCATACAGCCTTAGAGGACAGGAGGACCTGCTGGAGAAGCTTCACCTCTGCATATAGCCTTAGAGGAGAGGAGGAGCTGCTGGAGAAGCTTCACCTCTGCACAGCAGCCCCAGAGGAGAGGAGGACCTGCTGGAGAAGCTTCACTTCTACACAGCAGGCCCAGAGGAGAGAAATACCTGCTGGAGAAGCTTCACCTCCACACAGAAACCCCAGAGGAGAGGAGGTCCTGCCGGAGAAGCTTCACCTTTGCATACAGCCTTAGAGGAAACGAGGAGCTGCAGGAGAAGCTTCACCTCCTCACAGCAGCCATAAAGGAAATGAGGACCTGCTGGAGAAGCTTCACCTCTACACAGCAGCCCCAGAGGAGAGGAGGACCTGCTGGAGAAGCTTCACCTCTACACAGCAGCCCCAGAGGAGAGGAGGACCTGCTGGAGAAGCTTCACCTCCGCAAAGCAGCCCCAGAGGAGAGGAGAAGCTGCGGGAGAAGCTTCACCTCCACACCAAAACCCCATAGGAGAGGAGGACCTGCTGGAGAAGCTTCACCTCCGCAAAGCAGCCCCAGAAGAGAGGAGGACCTGCTGGAGAAGCTTCACCTCCGCACAGAAACCCCAGAGGAGAGGAGGACCTGCTGGAGAAGCTTCACCTCTTCATAAAGCCATAGAGGAGAGGAGGACCTGCTGCAGAAGCTTCACCTCTACATAGAGCCTTAGAGGAGAGGAGGAGCTGCTGGAGAAGCTTCACCTCCGCACAGCAGCCACAGAGGAAAGGAGGACCTGCTGGAGAAGCTTCACCTCTAGACAGCAGCCCCAGAGGAGAGGAGGACCTGCTGGAGAAGCTTCACCTCCGCACAGCAGCCCCAGAGGGAGGAGGATCTGCTGGCGAAGCTTCTACTGCACACAGCAGCCCCAGAGGAGAGGAGGACCTGCTGGAGAAGCTTCACCTCTACTCAGCAGCCCCAGTAAAGTGGAGGACCTGCTGGAGAAGCTTCACCTCTACACAGCAGTCCCAGAATAGAGGAGGACCTGCTGGAGAAGCTTCACCTCTGCATACAGCTTTAGAGGAGGACCTGCTGGAGAAGCTTCAACTCCAAACAGCAGCCTCAGAGGGAGGAGGACCTGCTGGAGAAGCTTCAACTCCACACAGCAGCCCTGGAGGAGAGGAGGACCTGCTGGAGAAGCTTCACCTCCGCACAGCAGCCCCAGAGGGAGGAGGACCTGCTGGAGAAGCTTCACCTCCGCAAAGCAGCCCCAGAAGGAGGAGGACCTGCTGGAGAAGCTTCAACTCCACATAGCAGGCCCAGAGGAGAGGAGGACCTACTGGAGAAGCTTTACCTCTACAAAGCAGTCCCAGAATAGAGGAGGACCTGCTGGAGAAGCTTCACCTCTGCATACAGCCTTAGAGGAGGACCTGCTGGAGAAGCTTCAACTCCAAACAGCAGCCTCAGAGGGAGGAGGACCTGCTGGAGAAGCTTCAACTCCACACAGCAGCCCTGGAGGAGAGGAGGACCTGCTGGAGAAGCTTCACCTCCGCACAGCAGCCCCAGAGGGAGGAGGACCTGCTGGAGAAGCTTCACCTCCGCAAAGCAGCCCCAGAAGGAGGAGGACCTGCTGGAGAAGCTTCAACTCCACATAGCAGGCCCAGAGGAGAGGAGGACCTACTGGAGAAGCTTTACCTCTACAAAGCAGTCCCAGAATAGAGGAGGACCTGCATGAGAAGCTTCACCTCTACATACAGCCTTAGAGGAGGACCTGCTAGAGAAGCTTCACCTCCGCACACCAGCACCAGAGGAGAGGAGGATCTGCTGGAGAAGCTTCACCTCCGCACAGCAGCCACAGAGGAGAGAAGGACCTGCTGGAGAAGCTTCACCTCTGCATACAGCCTTAAAGGAGGACCTGCTGGAGAAGCTTCACCTCTGCATACAGCCTTAAAGGAGGACCTGCTGGAGAAGCTTCACCTCTACACACCAGCCCTAGAGTAGAGGAGGACCTGCTGGAGAAGCTTCACCTCCGCACAGCAGCCCCAGAGGAGAGGTGGACCTGCTGGAGACGCTTCACCTCCACACAGAAACCCCAGAGGAGAGGAGGACCTGCTGGAGACGCTTCACCTCCACACAGAAACCCCAGAGGAGAGGAGGACCTGCTGGAGAAGTTTCACCTCCACACAGCAGCCCCAGGGGAGAGGAGGACCTGCTGGAGAAGCTCCACCTCCGCACAGCAGCCCCAGAGGAGAGGAGGACCTGTTGGAGAAGCTTCACCTCCGCACAGCAGCCCCAGAGGAAAGGAGGATGTGCTGGAGAAGCTTCACCTTTACACAGCAGCCCCATAGGAGAAGAGGACATGCTGGAGAAGCCTCACCTCCACACAGCAGCCCCAGAGGAGAGGAGGACCTGCGGGAGAAGCCTCACCTCCACACAGCAGCCCCAGAGGAGAGGAGGACCTGCTGGAGAAGCTTCACCTTTACACAGCAGCCCCAGAGGAGAGGAGGAGCTGCTGGAGAAGCTTCACCTCTACAAAGCAGCCATAGAGAAGAGGAGGACCTGCTGGAGAAGCTTCACCTCTGCATACAGCCTTAGAGGAGGACCTGCTGGAGAAGCTTCACCTCCGCACACCAGCACCAGAGGAGAGGAGGATCTGCTGGAGAAGCTTCACCTCCGCACAGCAGCCACAGAGGAGAGAAGGACCTGCTGGAGAAGCTTCACCTCTGCATACAGCCTTAGAGGACAGGAGGACCTGCTGGAGAAGCTTCACCTCTACACACCAGCCCTAGAGTAGAGGAGGACCTGCTGGAGAAGCTTCACCTCCACGCAGCAGCCCCAGAGTGGAGGAGGACCTGCTGGAGAAGTTTCACCTCTACACAGCAAGAGTTCTCTAATCCCTGAAGCTATATTTCTTATGGGGCCCCCACCATTTACTTGCATGCATGAAAAGCTGCAGTCTGTTATTTACTACATTATACTAGTGAAAGAAAGACGATAGGAAACCTTGATGCATGGACGTGGTAGAGATGGTGAACGGAAGGGCTTCCACCTACCATAAATATGTGATTTCCATTATTCTCCTACATAGAGAAGAAAAAGCCGAAAAAAGTTTTATAAGTAATACTCCCCTCTCACCACACACTGTACAACTACTATAATATCACCTATGTACTATAAGTAATACTCCCCTCTCACCACACACTGTACAACTACTATAATATCACCTATGTACTATAAGTAATACTCCCCTCTCACCACACACTGTACAACTACTATAATATCACCTATGTACTATAAGTAATACTCCCCTCTCACCACACACTGTACATCCACTATGTCACCTGTGTACTATAAGTAATACTCCCCCTCACACCACACACTGTACAACTACTATAATGTCACCTATGTAACTATAAGTAATACTGCCCCTCTCACCACACACTGTACAACTACTATAATATCACCTGTGTGCTATAAGTAATACTCCTCCTCACACCACACACTGTACAACTACTATAATGTCACCTGTGTACTATAAGTAATACTGCCCCTCACACCACACACTGTACATCCACTATGTCACCTGTGTACTATAAGTAATACTCCCCCTCACACCACACACTGTACAACTACTATAATGTCACCTATGTAACTATAAGTAATACTGCCCCTCACAACACACATTGTACAACTACTATAATATCACTTGTGTACTATAAGTAATACTCCCCCTTACACCACACACTGTACAACTACTATAATGTCACCTGTGTACTATAAGTAATATTCCCCTTCACACCACACACTGTACAACTTCTATAATGTCACCTGTGTACTATAAGTAATACTCCCCCTCACACCACACACTGTACAACTACTATAATGTCACCTGTGTACTATAAGTAATACTCCCCCTCACACCACACACTGTACAACTACTATAATGTCACCTGTGTACTATAAGTAATACTCCCCTCACACCACACACTGTACATCTACTATAATTTCACATGTGTACTATAAGTAATACTCCCCCTTACACCACACACTGTACAACTACTATAATGTCACCTGTGTACTATAAGTAATACTCCCCTCACACCACACACTGTACAACTAATATAATG
Organism: Engystomops pustulosus; assembly: GCF_040894005.1. NCBI lineage: Eukaryota > Metazoa > Chordata > Amphibia > Anura > Leptodactylidae > Engystomops > Engystomops pustulosus. Next base: position 366,007 of record NW_027284976.1, read on the forward strand.
TCACCTGAGTACTATAAGTAATACTCCCCCTTACACCACACACTGTACAACTACTATAATGTCACCTGTGTACTATAAGTAATATTCCCCTTCACACCACACACTGTACAACTTCTATAATATCACCTGTGTACTATAAGTAATACTCCCCCTCACACCACACACTGTACAACTACTATAATGTCACCTGAGTACTATAAGTAATACTCCCCCTTACACCACACACTGTACAACTAATATGTCACCTGTGTAACTATAAGTAATACTCCCCTCACACCACACACTGTACAACTACTATAATATCACCTGTGTACTATAAGTAATACTGCCCCTCACACCACACACTGTACAACTACTATAATATCACATATGTACTAAAAGTAATACTCCCCTCACACCACACACTGTACAACTACTATAATGTCACATGTGTACTATAAGTAATACTCCCCTCACACCACACACTGTACATCTACTATAATTTCACATGTGTACTATAAGTAATACTCCCCCTTACACCACACACTGTACAACTACTATAATGTCACCTGTGTACTATAAGTAATACTCCCCTCACACCACACACTGTACAACTAATATAATGTCACCTGAGTACTATAAGTAATACTCCCCCTTACACCACACACTGTACAACTACTATAATGTCACCTGTGTACTATAAGTAATATTCCCCTTCACACCACACACTGTACAACTTCTATAATGTCACCTGTGTACTATAAGTAATACTCCCCCTCACACCACACACTGTACAACTACTATAATGTCACCTGTGTACTATAAGTAATACTCCCCCTCACACCACACACTGTACAACTACTATAATATCACCTGTGTACTATAAGTAATACTCCCCTCACACCACACACTGTACATCTACTATAATTTCACATGTGTACTATAAGTAATACTGCCCCTCACACCACACACTGTACAACTACTATAATATCACCTGTGTACTATAAGTAATACTCCCCCTCACACCACACACTGTATAACTACTATAATGTCACCTGTGTACTATAAGTAATACTCCCCTCACACTACACACTGTACAACTACTATAATGTCACCTGTGTACTATAAGTAATACTCCCCCTCACACCACACACTGTACAACTACTATAATGTCACCTGTGTACTATAAGTAATACTCCCCTCACACCACACACTGTACAACTACTATAATGTCACACCTGTACTATAAGTAATACTCCCCTCACACCACACACTGTACATCTACTATAATTTCACATGTGTACTATAAGTAATACTCCCCCTTACACCACACACTGTACAACTTCTATAATGTCACCTGTGTACTATAAGTAATACTCCCCCTCACACCACACACTGTACAACTACTATAATGTCACCTGTGTACTATAAGTAATACTCCCCCTCACACCACACACTGTACAACTACTATAATGTCACACCTGTACTATAAGTAATACTCCCCTCACACCACACACTGTACAACTACTATAATATCACCTGTGTACTATAAGTAATACTCCCCTCACACCACACACTGTACAACTAATATAATGTCACCTGAGTACTATAAGTAATACTCCCCCTTACACCACACACTGTACAACTAATATGTCACCTGTGTACTATAAGTAATACTCCCCTCACACCACACACTGTACAACTACTATAATATCACCTGTGTAATATAAGTAATACTCCCCCTCACACCACACACTGTACAACTACTATAATGTCACCTGTGTACTATAAGTAATACTGCCCCTCACACCACACACTGTACAACTACTATAATATCACCTATGTACTATAAGTAATACTCCCCTTATACCACACACTGTACAACTAATATAATGTCACCTGTGTACTATAAGTAATACTCCCCTTCACACCACACACTGTACAACTACTATAATTTCTCCTGTGTACTATAAGTAATACTCCTCTCACACCACACACTGTACAACTACTATAATGTCACCTCTGTACTATAAGTAATACTCCCCCTCACACCACACACTGTACAACTACTATAATGTCACCTGTGTACTATAAGTAATAGTCCCCTCACACCACACACTGTACAACTACTATAATGTCACCTGTGTACTATAAGTAATACTCCCCTCACACCACACACTGTACAACTACTATAATGTCACCTGTGTACTATAAGTAATACTCCCCTCACACCACACACTGTACAACTACTATAATATCACCTGTGTACTATAAGTAATACTGCCCCTCACACCACACACTGTACAACTACTATAATATCACCTATGTACTATAAGTAATACTCCCCTCATACCACACACTGTACAACTACTATAATATCACCTGTGTACTATAAGTAATACTCCCCTCACACCACACACTGTACAACTACTATAATGTCACCTGTGTACTATAAGTAATACTTCACCTCACACCACACACTGTATAACTACTATAATGTCACCTGTGTACTATAAGTAATACTGCCCCTCACACCACACACTGTACATCAACTATAATGTCACCTGTGTACTATAAGTAATACTTCACCTCACACCACACACTGTACAACTACTATAATGTCACCTGTGTACTATAAGTAATACTTCACCTCACACCACACACTGTATAACTACTATAATATCACCTGTGTACTATAAGTAATACTCCCCTCACACCACACACTGTACAACTACTATAATATCACCTGTGTACTATAAGTAATACTTCACCTCACACCACACACTGTACAACTTCTATAATATCACCTGTGTACTATAAGTAATACTCCCCTCACACCACACACTGTACAACTACTATAATGTCACCTGTGTACTATAAGTAATACTTCACCTCACACCACACACTGTACAACTACTATAATATCACCTGTGTACTATAAGTAATACAAGTAGTAGAAAAAATAAAGTTTGTGCAGCTCACCTGGTTCAAATTAAATGGTTGCTTGTAAAAGTCTGGAAATGGAAATTTTCACGTGCATTCAGCACGCTAGGAGTGCAAACCGCGTTGCCTGCTAGGATTGCAGGTGTGGAATGAAGACAATTGACAGAAGGGATCGCGCCACTTCCAAATAAAACTTGAGTCTTTATTAGATAGTCGATTAAAACATAGTAGATGAAACAGACATATCGCCTACGCGTTTCGAGCTGTTGTAGCTCTTAGTCATGGCTAACATATGTTGAATCGTGTAAAACTTTTAAAAGAAAATTCCACCAATAGGGTTTGGGGGCGTTGATTGGTCATGTGGTGTGTCACGTCAGAAGGAAAGGGCGCGTCATGAGAGGGTGTGTATGCATCCCACGTGACCGTCTCGCCTAGAGAGGCGTGTTACGGTCATGTGGTGTCACGTCATAGGGGGGCGTGTATACACCACATGATCTATTCGAAAGGGGCGTTTCACGGTCATGTGATACATATAAGCTTCGGTATTCTGTAGAAATATCTGCACAACAGTATAAATCGAGCGAATATACTATACAGTATTACATCAAAGAATCAAGACCGGTAACACCACTTTAAAACCCTTAAAGGGGATTTGTTTTTTTCAACTATACTTTAAAGGACAACACTAGCACAGAAGACATATAAGGTAACTCTAAATTGAATGGAATATAGAAGCAGAAAGAAATCACAATATATATATAGAAAGGGAGGAAGGAACACAGGAACTCTTAACAAGTATTAAAATGTATTAGATTTAGAGTCTCACATTCCATGTGATATTATCAATAGAAATGTGTGAGGTCTGTCCTATAATTCAAACCCTGAGGGAACCTGCTGCCCAATTTGAAAATCCATAGGGCTTCCCTTTGTAATAGAATTTTTCTTTTATTTCCTCCTCTTTTTGGGGAAAAAATTTTTTCTATGCCGTAAAAGCGTAGTGAGGAGGTTACTCCTGCATGTACACTGGCAAAGTGTTTGGACGCTCCGGACATATTTGTCTGTATTGATTTCGTACTGTCCCTCAAATGCTCTGCTATTCTTGTTTTGAGTTTACGTGTGGTCGATCCTATGTAAAGTAGATTGCATATGGTACACTCTATAACGTATATCACAAACGTTGAATCACAATTGATGAATGATTTTATATAAAATGTCTCCAATGTATTATGTGATAAAAAGTGGTCTGTACGTTTGGTATATACACAAACATTGCAGCGGTTAGTACCGCAACGATGGAAACCTGTAATGTTAAGCCAACTGCTCTCTTTGGATTGGTGACTTGAAAATAAGCTGGGTGAAAGGATGGAACCCAGGGTCGATCCTTTTTTCGACACAAAGTTACATCCTTCTTTCAAAATCTCATTGAGTTTATCATCCTGATATAGAATTGGAAGATTTCTTTGGAGGATGTTAATAATTTGATTATAATTTACACTATATTTGGTGGAAAAGGTAACTTTGGACCTATTATAAAAGGTTGCCCCGTCGAGGGAAGGGTTATAACTACATTGTATAGGAAACCCACGGCCGGTAATACATTACTCAATGCATTTAGCAGCCATCCGTTACATACAATTAAGTCACTGGGGAATTCACAAGACTAAAAAGAGCTTGCACAGAACAAAAAGATTTTACATCTCAAGCCAAAATATTGAGTCAGAGACTAGCGGCCCGTGACTATCCAGGATGGATGATCAAAAGGGGTTTTCAGATAGGGAGCAACAAAAATCGAACTGACTTTCTTCACAAAAGGAAAAATTCTGATAATTATAATAGGTCCAAAGTTACCTTCTCCACCAAATATAGTGTAAATTATAATCAAATCAAACACGGCAAGGACTTTAGCGACATCAGGATCACCCCGATAGAAGAGATCCCCTCCACCACCAGCAACAGATTTCAAAAACTCCGCCAACGAGAATCATACTGGATCTACAAATTGGTCTTAATGATATGGTCGAAACATCATTCTAACCCCATATTCACACCTCCCCTTCCTCTGGATTCCACTACGGACCTCCTCTGACTACCCCCTAACAAGACTCTAATTAATCAACTAATTAATTAACCAACAAACAATGACTTTTTAATCTAATTTCTAATTTTTAATCTTTATTAAGAACTATCTGTATTGTCTCGGCTCATTTTTGTCATTTTTAATGCCTCCATTATACTAATTCAATTTATTACTTTGTCCACTCTTGTATCCTGTACTTACCTATCTAATTATTTATCTAACCAACCATCCAATTGTTTATATATATATATGTTTTTATGTATATTTATTTATTTACTTAATTATCCATCTATGCATTTAACTCTGTATTTAATTTTTGGTTCATTTATCCACTCATGTAGCCTATATTATATCCATTTATGCTCATCCACTCATACACCGCAGTCTGCCAAGACTCATCTATTTATCATATCTTCATTTATTATTATTTCTTCATTATTTTCTTATTTATTTATTTCCATCAATCCCCAACAATAACTTTTCTCACATCTCCATTTAATTTAACCCCATCCCATCTCCATTTCATCCTCATTTATACACACACGATTTCATTACAGAATCTGTAACCACACAATCTCATCACCCCACCGGCATGTACTCACCTCGTACCCATTTCACATCTCCGCTCCGCAACCCGCGCAGGCGCACTGCCCCCACATCTCCCTGATCCAGCCGCCTACCAATCAATAAAAAACCGCGTGTCTTCCCGGGGCGTATTCAGTCCATCCCGCGCCGGTGACAGCACGCAGCCCTCTTCCCCGCCACACTGAACGCAGCGGTAAGTAAGCTCCATCTGACCCCACCGCTATCATTTTTCACCCCGATCTCATTCTGCATTACATTCCTCAGGATTGGACCTTTAGGCAGCACAGCATCTGCCTTAAGACACCGCAGGACTCACTGCAGGTATTTCCCTCTATACACACCGATTATATTACCATATACCTATCTATATATATATCCATATGTTCACCTATTCATTCATCACCAACCATTTCATTTACCCTTCTTTAGCTCATCTATCTCATATATTTATCTATATATTTACTACTATTACCATTATGCTCATTACTAACCAACTATTTGACCAAATACCTGTCCAATCTCAAACTAGACTCCCGGTTTACATTTTACACATACACACCCCCTTCATCCTAACCCTGGCTTTAACTCTTGTTTTAACCCTTTTACATTCATTTTTGTGTTTTAAATTCGCATTTGATGTTTATGTCTATGTTTATGTTTACTAACCTATTAACTATTAACTACTAACTATGATATTTTATGTTCTTTACTATGCAACCCCACAGTGTTTGACCTGATGAAGACGGCGTTGAAACGCGTAGTCACATTTCCAATAAAAATAATCAATAATACACCTCGGATGTAGCGCGTCTAACTCTTTGACCCCGTTTTTTCTCTATTTCTATTTATAAAACACAAATACACATTATGCACACGATACATTTTGATACATATAAGCACAAGACAATTATAAGCCCCTCATCCTATTACATCATCAATGGGGACACATGGACGTTCCTCCACAGCAGGTTTTGAGGATTAACCCTTTTATCCCCCTCATACCCTCTGGCCAGGGCACTAATAATGTTTCCCACCACTGTAGCCACAGATAATTCCTCGCTCCTCATGGCCCCCCAGAGATGATAGACACAGACAGCATTGATATGATACAACGTGCTCTTACTATAAGCCCTGAGCGTACATCACCTCTGCACACGTCTGCCCTTCTAGATGGGGGAGACGTAACAGGCGAGACAGCGCCCCCCACAGCTGCCTGGTGAAGAGACACTCACACACCAGGTGCTCCATAGTCTCTATCTCCGCTCCGCACTCCTCACCAGGACACGACCGATCTGAAGTATTCCTGATCTTCACATTCGCCTTTACATACATTTTTCCATGAAAACCCAACCACAGAACATCCTTCATATGAAGGGGCACCCTATGGTCCTCCATCAGCCGCACTGCCCCCCTAACGTCTGCACCCGGGGCGTTCCTCCGCTCCACCACCGCCCTGTAGTCAGCGCTCAGTATAGACTTGTAGAGGAGCTTCCTGGGGATGTCCCTCATATCATCACATGTTATCTTCCACTTTATCACCTTCCTAATGGCGTGTACCGCGTACCAGGACACCGTGCTCCTCACACGTTATCACCTTCCTGATGGCGTGTACCCCGTACCAGGACACCGCGCTCCTGACATGTTATCACCTTCCTGATGGCGTGTACCCCGTACCAGGACACCGCACTCCTCACATGTTATCACCTTCCTGATGGCGTGTACCCCGTACCAGGACACCGCACTCCTCACATGTTATCACCTTCCTGATGGCGTGTACCCCGTACCAGGACACCGCACTCCTCACATGTCATCACCTTCCTGATGGCGTGTACCCCGTACCAGGACACTGCGCTCCTCACATGTCATCACCTTCCTGATGGCGTGTACCCCGTACCAGGACACCGTGCTCCTCACACGTTATCACCTTCCTGATGGCGTGTACCCCGTACCAGGACACCGCGCTCCTGACATGTTATCACCTTCCTGATGGCGTGTACCCCGTACCAGGACACCGCGCTCCTGACATGTCATCACCTTCCTGATGGCGTGTACCCCGTACCAGGACACCGCGCTCCTCACATGTTATCACCTTCCTGATGGCGTGTATCCCGTACCAGGACACCGCACTCCTCACACGTTATCACCTTCCTGATGGCGTGTACCCCGTACCAGGACACCGCGCTCCTGACATGTCATCACCTTCCTGATGGCGTGTACCCCGTACCAGGACACCGCGCTCCTCACATGTTATCACCTTCCTGATGGCGTGTATCCCGTACCAGGACACCGCACTCCTCACACGTTATCACCTTCCTGATGGCGTGTACCCCGTACCAGGACACCGCGCTCCTGACATGTTATCACCTTCCTGATGGCGTGCACCCCGTACCAGGACACCGTGCTCCTCACACGTTATCACCTTCCTGATGGCGTGCACCCCGTACCAGGACACCGCGCTCCTGACATGTTATCACCTTCCTGATGGCGTGCACCTCGTACCAGGACACCGCGCTCCTGACATGTTATCACCTTCCTGATGGCGTGTACCCCGTACCAGGACACTGCGCTCCTCACATGTTATCACCTTCCTGATGGCGTGTACCCCGTACCAGGACACTGCGCTCCTCACATGTCATCACCTTCCTAATGGCGTGTACCCCGTACCAGGACACCGCGCTCCTGACATGTTATCACCTTCCTGATGGCGTGTACCCCGTACCAGGACACTGCGCTCCTCACATGTTATCACCTTCCTGATGGCGTGCACCCCGTACCAGGACACCGCGCTCCTGACATGTTATCACCTTCCTGATGGCGTGTACCCTGTACCAGGACACTGCGCTCCTCACATGTTATCACCTTCCTGATGGCGTGTACCCCGTACCAGGACACCGCGCTCCTCACATGTCATCACCTTCCTAATGGCGTGTACCCCGTACCAGGACACTGCGCTCCTCACATGTCATCACCTTCCTGATGGCGTGTACCCCGTACCAGGACACCGTGCTCCTCACACGTTATCACCTTCCTGATGGCGTGTACCCCGTACCAGGACACTGTGCTCCTCACATGTTATCACCTTCCTGATGGCGTGTACCCCGTGCTCCTCACATGTCATCACCTTCCTGATGGCGTGCACCCCGTACCAGGACACCGCGCTCCTCACATGTCATCACCTTCCTGATGGCGTGTACCCCGTACCAGGACACTGCGCTCCTCACATGTCATCACCTTCCTGATGGCGTGTACCCCGTACCAGGACACTGCGCTCCTCACATGTCATCACCTTCCTGATGGCGTGTACCCTGTACCAGGACACCGCGCTCCTCACACGTTATCACCTTCCTAATGGCGTGCACCCCGTACCAGGACACTGCGCTCCTCACATGTCATCACCTTCCTGATGGCGTGTACCCTGTACCAGGACACCGCGCTCCTCACACGTTATCACCTTCCTAATGGCGTGCACCCCGTACCAGGACACCGCGCTCCTCACATGTCATCACCTTCCTGATGGCGTGCACCCCGTACCAGGACACCGCGCTCCTCACATGTCATCACCTTCCTGATGGCGTGTACCCCGTACCAGGACACTGCGCTCCTCACATGTTATCACCTTCCTGATGGCGTGTACCCCGTACCAGGACACTGCGCTCCTCACATGTCATCACCTTCCTGATGGCGTGTACCCTGTACCAGGACACCGTGCTCCTCACACGTTATCACCTTCCTGATGGCGTGTACCCCGTACCAGGACACCGCGCTCCTGACATGTCATCACCTTCCTAATGGCGTGCACCCCGTACCAGGACACCGCGCTCCTCACATGTCATCACCTTCCTGATGGCGTGTACCCCGTACCAGGACACCGCGCTCCTCACATGTCATCACCTTCCTGATGGCGTGTACCCCGTACCAGGACACCGCGCTCATATCATGTGCTGTCACTCTCTTAATGGGATCACCCACCGTCCAGATACTCAGGAATGGTCCTATCTGCTGCCTGAACAGACGCGCCCACTGCTTTACCTCATTGCTACATACAAAGGAAAAATTCTTATTCAAGAAAAGCAAATTAAAGAAGAGCTCCGGACACAACATCCCCAGACCCCCATCCCTGCGGGGCAGGTAGGTGACGTTCCTTCTCACAATATTCATTCTATTGCCCCAAAGTAAATGGAAGAAAGCATTAGTGAGCCTCGGGAGCAAACTATCTGGAAGTGGAAACACCACGCTAATATAGACAAACAATGGCAGCAGGAACCTCTTCATGAGGACAATCCTGTCGTGGTACGAGAGCTTCCACATCAGCCATCGCTTCACCTTATCCTCACACAGGATCAACTTCTCCACCCAGTTGTCTTTTCCTTCATCATCTCCTCCAAACACAACACCCAGGATCTTAATCTTACCCAGGACTATATTAAAGGGGACCTGGAAAGCGTCGCTCTCCTCCCCGATCCACAAGGCCTCACTCTTCTCCATATTTACCGCTGAATTAGACACCTGTTCATACATTGCTATTTCCTGCTGTAACGCCTCACAACTCTGCCAAGAGCATAAGCACAAAGCTTCACCTCCTCCTCATGACTGCCCAGATGGACCTTCATACCTGCAACATCAGGATTCATCTGGACCCTTCTCAAGAAAGGGTCTAAACTGAAGACGTAGAGCAGAGGACTGAGAGGACAGCCCGGCAGAGGACCGAGAGGACGGCCCGGCAGAGGACTGAGGGGACAGCCCTGCCGCACTCCACACAAGACTCCAAATGGATCTGCAAAATGACCATTGACCAGCGGCCTAGTGACCGCATCCTTATACAGAATGTGCATCCACTCCACAAACACAGGCGGGATCCCATAAGCCAACAAGACCTGGTACAAGTATGTGTGATGGACCCTATCAAAGGCTTTCCTCTGATCCAACCCCACTATGTATGTGCCCACCCTCCGAGACTTACTGTACGTCATGATCTCTCTAACCAACAACAAACAATCCTCTATAGAGCGGCCTCTCACCCCGCACCTCTGATTCATCATTACAAGATCCTCTGCAACTTCACTCAACCTATAATAGAGAATTTTTGCCAAAATTTTATAATCTGTGTTTAATAAAGACAATGGGCGCCAATTTTTTAAGTCTCTTAAATCTCCCTTCTTGGCCAACAAGACCAAGATGGAACAGGACTGCGATTCTGACAACCTCCTAGAAGAGAAGATATTGTACACCCTCACCAGATCCGGACTCCTTATAGAACTCCCCTGTCAGTCCATCCAGACCTGGACTCTTCTCTGTGCTTCTCCTGACCTCATCTTCTGTGATGGGCAGAGACATCCGTTCTGCCTGGGTAGGATCTAACCTCGGCAGGCTGATACCTCTCAGATAGAGGTCTATGTCCTGCTCCCTAATCTCAGACTTTTTATACAAGTTCTTATAATAGGTGGTAATGATGTCCTGCACCAAACCTTTCTCCGTCTGCTCTTCACCCTCAGCATCTATCAGACTGATCACTCTATTTCTACAGGCTGCATAGGGGTCTGGGGTGTGCAGCCCCCAACTATTAAACTCCCCCTCAGCTTTCAGAGACTTCAGGCGGTCATACTGCAGCTCCTTCATCTCTTCCTTAATACGATTGACCCTCTTACTATCAATGTCCTCCCCAGCATTTATTCTAGAATCCATCTTACTCAGGGCTCGCCGCAGAGCGCAGTATCGCATGTACTTCACATTTCCCTGTCTTCTTGCTGCAGATATAAAAAACTGTGTAATATCGCCCTTCATGCACTCCCACCACCCCGCCGTATCAGGAAACATACACTCGGTCGTCCTTCTGTCCACATAGAAGGCCATGAACTGCTCTCGAAGCCTCATATCATGGAGGACTAAACTATTCAGCTTCCAATAGCCTTTCCCGAACACCACAGCGTTACTCAGATCCAACCCAACACTGACCATACAATGATCGGAGAACTCTATAGGGGTGACCTTACAGTCCAAACTATGGACCTCCTGCTTTATGTATATACGATCTATCCTACTGGCCTTCCTGCCCTGATGATAGGTATAACACGTCCTACCAGGAAAATGACGCCGACAACAATCCACGAGGCCGGCCTGCTGGACAATATTATTCAGATAGGTCTCATCGTATCTCAGCCGATCCACGGTACTAGAGCGGTCACTATTACTAGAGCGGTCACTATTACTAGAGCGATCACTATTACTAGAGCGGTCACTATTACTAGAGCGCACACTATTACTAGAGCGGTCACTATTACTAGAGCGGTCACTATTACTAGAGCCGTCACTATTACTAGAGCCGTCACTATTACTAGAGCCATCACTATTACTAGAGCGGTCACTATTACTAGAGCCGTCACTATTACTAGAGCGCACACTATTACTAGAGCGGTCACTATTACTAGAGCGGTCACTATTACTAGAGCGCACACTATTACTAGAGCGATCACTATTACTAGAGCGGTCACTATTACTAGAGCGCTCACTATTACTAGAGCGCACACTATTACTAGAGCCGTCACTATTACTAGAGCGCACACTATTACTAGAGCGCACACTATTACTAGAGCGCTCACTATTACTAGAGCGGTCACTATTACTAGAGCGCACACTATTACTAGAGCGGTCACTATTACTAGAGCGATCACTATTACTAGAGCGGTCACTATTACTAGAGCGCTCACTATTACTAGAGCGGTCACTATTACTAGAGCCGTCACTATTACTAGAGCGATCACTATTACTAGAGCGATCACTATTACTAGAGCGCTCACTATTACTAGAGCGGTCACTATTACTAGAGCGCACACTATTACTAGAGCGGTCACTATTACTAGAGCGCTCACTATTACTAGAGCCGTCACTATTACTAGAGCGCTCACTATTACTAGAGCGCTCACTATTACTAGAGCGCACACTATTACTAGAGCGCACACTATTACTAGAGCGGTCACTATTACTAGAGCGGTCACTATTACTAGAGCGGTCACTATTACTAGAGCAATCACTATTACTAGAGCCATCACTATTACTAGAGCGGTCACTATTACTAGAGCGGTCACTATTACTAGAGCGGTCACTATTACTAGAGCGCACACTATTACTAGAGCCGTCACTATTACTAGAGCGCTCACTATTACTAGAGCGGTCACTATTACTAGAGCGGTCACTATTACTAGAGCGGTCACTATTACTAGAGCGGTCACTATTACTAGAGCCGTCACTATTACTAGAGCGATCACTATTACTAGAGCGGTCACTATTACTAGAGCGGTCACTATTACTAGAGCGCACACTATTACTAGAGCGGTCACTATTACTAGAGCCATCACTATTACTAGAGCGCACACTATTACTAGAGCCGTCACTATTACTAGAGCGGTCACTATTACTAGAGCGCACACTATTACTAGAGCCGTCACTATTACTAGAGCCATCACTATTACTAGAGCCATCACTATTACTAGAGCCATCACTATTACTAGAGCCATCACTATTACTAGAGCCATCACTATTACTAGAGCCGTCACTATTACTAGAGCCGTCACTATTACTAGAGCGGTCACTATTACTAGAGCGCACACTATTACTAGAGCGCACACTATTACTAGAGCGGTCACTATTACTAGAGCGCACACTATTACTAGAGCGGTCACTATTACTAGAGCCGTCACTATTACTAGAGCCGTCACTATTACTAGAGCCGTCACTATTACTAGAGCGCACACTATTACTAGAGCGCACACTATTACTAGAGCGCACACTATTACTAGAGCGGTCACTATTACTAGAGCGATCACTATTACTAGAGCGGTCACTATTACTAGAGCGATCACTATTACTAGAGCGATCACTATTACTAGAGCGGTCACTATTACTAGAGCGGTCACTATTACTAGAGCGCTCACTATTACTAGAGCCGTCACTATTACTAGAGCGGTCACTATTACTAGAGCGCACACTATTACTAGAGCCGTCACTATTACTAGAGCCGTCACTATTACTAGAGCCGTCACTATTACTAGAGCGGTCACTATTACTAGAGCCATCACTATTACTAGAGCCGTCACTATTACTAGAGCGCTCACTATTACTAGAGCCGTCACTATTACTAGAGCGCTCACTATTACTAGAGCGCACACTATTACTAGAGCGGTCACTATTACTAGAGCGGTCACTATTACTAGAGCGGTCACTATTACTAGAGCCGTCACTATTACTAGAGCGGTCACTATTACTAGAGCGGTCACTATTACTAGAGCGCACACTATTACTAGAGCGCACACTATTACTAGAGCCATCACTATTACTAGAGCGGTCACTATTACTAGAGCGCTCACTATTACTAGAGCGCTCACTATTACTAGAGCCATCACTATTACTAGAGCCATCACTATTACTAGAGCGGTCACTATTACTAGAGCGGTCACTATTACTAGAGCGGTCACTATTACTAGAGCGGTCACTATTACTAGAGCCATCACTATTACTAGAGCAGTCACTATTACTAGAGCCATCACTATTACTAGAGCGGTCACTATTACTAGAGCCATCACTATTACTAGAGCGGTCACTATTACTAGAGCGGTCACTATTACTAGAGCGCACACTATTACTAGAGCCGTCACTATTACTAGAGCGCACACTATTACTAGAGCCATCACTATTACTAGAGCGCTCACTATTACTAGAGCCATCACTATTACTAGAGCGGTCACTATTACTAGAGCGCACACTATTACTAGAGCCGTCACTATTACTAGAGCGCACACTATTACTAGAGCCGTCACTATTACTAGAGCGGTCACTATTACTAGAGCCGTCACTATTACTAGAGCGGTCACTATTACTAGAGCCATCACTATTACTAGAGCGGTCACTATTACTAGAGCGCTCACTATTACTAGAGCCATCACTATTACTAGAGCGGTCACTATTACTAGAGCCATCACTATTACTAGAGCGGTCACTATTACTAGAGCCATCACTATTACTAGAGCGCTCACTATTACTAGAGCCATCACTATTACTAGAGCGGTCACTATTACTAGAGCCATCACTATTACTAGAGCGCTCACTATTACTAGAGCCATCACTATTACTAGAGCGGTCACTATTACTAGAGCGGTCACTATTACTACAGCCATCACTATTACTAGAGCGGTCACTATTACTAGAGCGCTCACTATTACTAGAGCCATCACTATTACTAGAGCGGTCACTATTACTACAGCCGTCACTATTACTAGAGCCGTCACTATTACTAGAGCCATCACTATTACTAGAGCCATCACTATTACTAGAGCCATCACTATTACTAGAGCCATCACTATTACTAGAGCCATCACTATTACTAGAGCCATCACTATTACTAGAGCCATCACTATTACTAGAGCGCTCACTATTACTAGAGCCATCACTATTACTAGAGCGCTCACTATTACTAGAGCCATCACTATTACTAGAGCGCTCACTATTACTAGAGCCGTCACTATTACTAGAGCGCTCACTATTACTAGAGCGCTCACTATTACTAGAGCGCTCACTATTACTAGAGCGCTCACTATTACTAGAGCGCTCACTATTACTAGAGCCATCACTATTACTAGAGCCATCACTATTACTAGAGCGCTCACTATTACTAGAGCCGTCACTATTACTAGAGCGCTCACTATTACTAGAGCGGTCACTATTACTAGAGCGGTCACTATTACTAGAGCGGTCACTATTACTAGAGCGCACACTATTACTAGAGCCATCACTATTACTAGAGCCATCACTATTACTAGAGCCATCACTATTACTAGAGCCATCACTATTACTAGAGCGCTCACTATTACTAGAGCGCTCACTATTACTAGAGCGCTCACTATTACTAGAGCGCTCACTATTACTAGAGCCATCACTATTACTAGAGCGGTCACTATTACTAGAGCGCACACTATTACTAGAGCCATCACTATTACTAGAGCGGTCACTATTACTAGAGCCATCACTATTACTAGAGCGCTCACTATTACTAGAGCCATCACTATTACTAGAGCGCTCACTATTACTAGAGCCGTCACTATTACTAGAGCGGTCACTATTACTAGAGCCATCACTATTACTAGAGCGCTCACTATTACTAGAGCCATCACTATTACTAGAGCGCTCACTATTACTAGAGCCATCACTATTACTAGAGCCATCACTATTACTAGAGCGGTCACTATTACTAGAGCCGTCACTATTACTAGAGCCATCACTATTACTAGAGCCATCACTATTACTAGAGCCATCACTATTACTAGAGCGGTCACTATTACTAGAGCGCACACTATTACTAGAGCCGTCACTATTACTAGAGCGCACACTATTACTAGAGCCGTCACTATTACTAGAGCGGTCACTATTACTAGAGCCGTCACTATTACTAGAGCGGTCACTATTACTAGAGCCATCACTATTACTAGAGCGGTCACTATTACTAGAGCGCTCACTATTACTAGAGCCATCACTATTACTAGAGCGGTCACTATTACTAGAGCGCACACTATTACTAGAGCCGTCACTATTACTAGAGCGCACACTATTACTAGAGCCGTCACTATTACTAGAGCGGTCACTATTACTAGAGCGGTCACTATTACTAGAGCCGTCACTATTACTAGAGCGGTCACTATTACTAGAGCCATCACTATTACTAGAGCGGTCACTATTACTAGAGCGCTCACTATTACTAGAGCCATCACTATTACTAGAGCGGTCACTATTACTAGAGCCATCACTATTACTAGAGCGCTCACTATTACTAGAGCCATCACTATTACTAGAGCGGTCACTATTACTACAGCCATCACTATTACTAGAGCGGTCACTATTACTAGAGCGCTCACTATTACTAGAGCCATCACTATTACTAGAGCGGTCACTATTACTACAGCCGTCACTATTACTAGAGCCGTCACTATTAGTAGAGCCATCACTATTACTAGAGCCATCACTATTACTAGAGCCATCACTATTACTAGAGCCATCACTATTACTAGAGCGCTCACTATTACTAGAGCCATCACTATTACTAGAGCGCTCACTATTACTAGAGCCATCACTATTACTAGAGCGCTCACTATTACTAGAGCCGTCACTATTACTAGAGCGCTCACTATTACTAGAGCGCTCACTATTACTAGAGCGCTCACTATTACTAGAGCGCTCACTATTACTAGAGCGCTCACTATTACTAGAGCCATCACTATTACTAGAGCCATCACTATTACTAGAGCGCTCACTATTACTAGAGCCGTCACTATTACTAGAGCGCTCACTATTACTAGAGCGGTCACTATTACTAGAGCGGTCACTATTACTAGAGCGGTCACTATTACTAGAGCGCACACTATTACTAGAGCCATCACTATTACTAGAGCCATCACTATTACTAGAGCCATCACTATTACTAGAGCCATCACTATTACTAGAGCGCTCACTATTACTAGAGCGCTCACTATTACTAGAGCGCTCACTATTACTAGAGCGCTCACTATTACTAGAGCGGTCACTATTACTAGAGCGCACACTATTACTAGAGCCATCACTATTACTAGAGCGGTCACTATTACTAGAGCCATCACTATTACTAGAGCGCTCACTATTACTAGAGCCATCACTATTACTAGAGCGCTCACTATTACTAGAGCCGTCACTATTACTAGAGCGGTCACTATTACTAGAGCCATCACTATTACTAGAGCGCTCACTATTACTAGAGCCATCACTATTACTAGAGCCCTCACTATTACTAGAGCCATCACTATTACTAGAGCCATCACTATTACTAGAGCCATCACTATTACTAGAGCCGTCACTATTACTAGAGCCGTCACTATTACTAGAGCCATCACTATTACTAGAGCCATCACTATTACTAGAGCGGTCACTATTACTAGAGCGGTCACTATTACTAGAGCGGTCACTATTACTAGAGCGCACACTATTACTAGAGCCGTCACTATTACTAGAGCGGTCACTATTACTAGAGCCATCACTATTACTAGAGCGCTCACTATTACTAGAGCCATCACTATTACTAGAGCCATCACTATTACTAGAGCCGTCACTATTACTAGAGCCGTCACTATTACTAGAGCCGTCACTATTACTAGAGCCATCACTATTACTAGAGCCATCACTATTACTAGAGCCATCACTATTACTAGAGCCATCACTATTACTAGAGCCATCACTATTACTAGAGCCATCACTATTACTAGAGCGGTCACTATTACTAGAGCGGTCACTATTACTAGAGCGGTCACTATTACTAGAGCCGTCACTATTACTAGAGCGCTCACTATTACTAGAGCGCTCACTATTACTAGAGCGCTCACTATTACTAGAGCCATCACTATTACTAGAGCCATCACTATTACTAGAGCGGTCACTATTACTAGAGCGGTCACTATTACTAGAGCGCACACTATTACTAGAGCCATCACTATTACTAGAGCCGTCACTATTACTAGAGCGCTCACTATTACTAGAGCGCTCACTATTACTAGAGCGCTCACTATTACTAGAGCCATCACTATTACTAGAGCCATCACTATTACTAGAGCCATCACTATTACTAGAGCCATCACTATTACTAGAGCGCTCACTATTACTAGAGCCATCACTATTACTAGAGCGGTCACTATTACTAGAGCGCTCACTATTACTAGAGCGGTCACTATTACTAGAGCGCTCACTATTACTAGAGCGGTCACTATTACTAGAGCCATCACTATTACTAGAGCGGTCACTATTACTAGAGCGCTCACTATTACTAGAGCGCTCACTATTACTAGAGCCATTACTATTACTAGAGCCATCACTATTACTAGAGCCATCACTATTACTAGAGCCGTCACTATTACTAGAGCGCTCACTATTACTAGAGCCATCACTATTACTAGAGCGGTCACTATTACTAGAGCGGTCACTATTACTAGAGCGCACACTTTTACTAGAGCCGTCACTATTACTAGAGCGCACACTATTACTAGAGCCGTCACTATTACTAGAGCGCTCACTATTACTAGAGCCGTCACTATTACTAGAGCCGTCACTATTACTAGAGCGCTCACTATTACTAGAGCCATCACTATTACTAGAGCCGTCACTATTACTAGAGCGCTCACTATTACTAGAGCCGTCACTATTACTAGAGCCGTCACTATTACTAGAGCCGTCACTATTACTAGAGCCATCACTATTACTAGAGCCATCACTATTACTAGAGCGGTCACTATTACTAGAGCGGTCACTATTACTAGAGCGGTCACTATTACTAGAGCCGTCACTATTACTAGAGCCGTCACTATTACTAGAGCGGTCACTATTACTAGAGCCATCACTATTACTAGAGCGCTCACTATTACTAGAGCCATCACTATTACTAGAGCGCTCACTATTACTAGAGCCATCACTATTACTAGAGCCATCACTATTACTAGAGCGCTCACTATTACTAGAGCGCTCACTATTACTAGAGCGGTCACTATTACTAGAGCGCACACTATTACTAGAGCCATCACTATTACTAGATCGGTCACTATTACTAGAGCGGTCACTATTACTAGAGCGGTCACTATTACTAGAGCGCTCACTATTACTAGAGCCATCACTATTACTAGAGCCGTCACTATTACTAGAGCGCTCACTATTACTAGAGCGCTCACTATTACTAGAGCGCTCACTATTACTAGACACACAATTAAAATCCCCACACAACATAAACACTTTGGCTGTGAAACAATAAGGCTTGACCTGCTGAAACATCTCCCGACGCTCTCTACGGGATTGCGGAGCGTAGATATTTATGGCTCGGTAACTAATATTTTGCCATGTAAAATCCACCATTAAACATCTCCCCGCACAGATCTCTAATATCCGATCTATTCTCATCTCCCAGGACCTGAACAATATGCCAACCCCATCATATCTGTCTAGCCCAAAAGACCAGAACGAGGCCCCCAGTGTCCAGTCTCTCTTAGATAAGAAGACCTCAGAATTATTCTGTAGTCTGGTCTCCTGTATCATGTACACGTCATAGTTCTCATCTGACAATCTCTGATAAATTGCCTGACGTCTTGTTTTTGTTTTGAGACTGTTCACATTCAGGATACCGATCTTCAGACTCCTGCAGGTCACTTAGATTTCCTGGTCTTCTTCCTTCTACCACTACTGTGTCCTTTTGTTCCCCACCTCTTGGTGGATACGGACACGCCAATGTTCTCCTCAGCCGGCTCCTCCACACCGCGCTCCTCCACACCGCGCTCCAGGATGTCAGGATCACACGTATCTCCCACTCCTTCTCCTAAGACGTGGAATTTCCCAGGAGAGATCTCCACATCCGGCGATGCTCTTGCAGAAAGATGTTTCCCAGACTCCAGTCCAGATGATACATGTTTACGTTTTACCACCTTGAACCATCATCATCCATAGGCTGCATCGCTTCTGTGGTGGTACCGGCACTAGGACAATTGCTGGAGGCATCTTCAGGTACCTCAGAGGTCACTCCAGTAACCGGTGACACCTCAGGCTGGACATCCACCATCTCTACTTGCTGCTCTATTGGATCTGTAACTGGATCACTCAAGCCCTGACATCCAGGGTCACCAGAACTCTGGACTCCAGCACCAGAACCCACAGTGAGGTCCCCTGAGCTCTGGTGCTCTTGGTTGAGGTCCTCTTCTGCAGGTATAGCTCCTCCTCCTCCTTCCTTTGCCGTCTCCTCACCTGGCGGCTCACAGCTCTTATTATGCTGAGTGTCTGGACAATCCAGAAAAGTATGTCCATAAAGCGAGCAGAGATTGCACCTCACGTGTCCTGTACAGACGTCTCTCCGATGTCCCAGCTCTCCACACAGGGGACATTTGGCATGAGGGCAGGAATACGCCATGTGCCGGCCCCCACATCTGTGGCACAGTCTTGGCTGCCCGGGATAGTAACATATCCCCCTGTCAGAGCCCAAGAAGAAGACATGTGGCAGATGTCTGGTGACTCCCCGGTCCTGGATCAGCTGCACTCTGACCTTATATCCGCCATTCCAGATCCCCTCTTCATCATAGACCTTATTTGGCTCATCCAGAACCAGACATTGTCTCCGCAGCCAGTGCAGCACGTCCCCCAGAGCCACCACCAGTGCAGCACGTCCCCCAGAGCCACCACCAGTGCAGCACGCCACCCAGAGCCACCACCAGTGCAGCACGTCCCCCAGAGCCACCACCAGTGCAGCACGTCCCCCAGAGCCACCGCCAGTGCAGCACGTCGCCCAGAGCCACCGCCAGTGCAGCACGTCGCCCAGAGCCACCGCCAGTGCAGCACGTCGCCCAGAGCCACCGCCAGTGCAGCACGTCGCCCAGAGCCACCGCCAGTGCAGCACGTCCCCCAGAGCCACCGCCAGTGCAGCACGTCCCCAAGTGCCACCACCAGTGCAGCACATCCCCCAGAGCCACCACCAGAGCAGCACGTCCCCCAGAGCCACCACCAGAGCAGCACGTCCCCCAGAGCCACCACCAGAGCAGCACGTCCCCCAGAGCCACCACCAGAGCAGCACGTCCCCCAGAGCCACCACCAGTGCAGCACGTCCCCCAGAGCCACCACCAGTGCAGCACGTCCCCCAGAGCCACCACCAGAGCAGCGCGTCGCCCAGAGCCACCACCAGAGCAGCGCGTCGCCCAGAGCCACCACCAGAGCAGCACGTCCCCCAGAGCCACCACCGGAGCAGCACGTCCCCCAGAGCCACCACCAGTGCAGCACGTCCCCCAGAGCCACCACCAGAGCAGCACGTCCCCCAGAGCCACCACCAGTGCAGCACGCCACCCAGAGCCACCACAAGTGCAGCACGTCACCCAGAGCCACCACCTCAGACTGGAGAAGGACGGTCACCACCACGGTCAGAGGCTTAGACAGCTGGATGACCTGGAGATACTTCCAGATACTGTTGTGTCTTGTGGCATTATAGATCTCCCAGAATTGGTCGAGGCTTCGTGGCAGCTTGAAGCTGATGTCATAGATCCTCGTGGTCGGCACATGGATCAGCGCATAGACCTCTAATGCATCAAACTTCATAAATCCTTTCAGAAGATCTTTCCCAATAAACTGTCGTGTTGGGGTCCCCTCCTCAGGACCGATGTATTTAATCCGCACGGCATTCCTCCTCCGGGGGGCGGGGTTTGTCACACTTGAGAATAGTCTCTGCGGTCTCCCACTATTAGAGTCTATGGTGCTCTGGGCACTTGATCTCCGTGACCACGACAATTGCGCACCAGAAACCGCTTCCCCAGCTGGATTCGTGCCCCCTGCTGGAGCCTGTGTGCCGGAACTAGTGCCCCCTACTGGAGCCTGTGTGCCGGAACTAGTGCCCCCTGCTGGAGCCTGTGTGCTGGAACTAGTGCCCCCTGCTGGAGCCTGTGTGCCGGAACTAGTGCCCCCTGCTGGAGCCTGTGTGCCGGAACTAGTGCCCCCTGCTGGAGCCTGAGTGCTGGAACTAGTGCCCCCTGCTGGAGCCTGTGTGCTGGAACTAGTGCCCCCTGCTGGAGCCTGTGTGCTGGAACTAGTGCCCCCTGCTGGAGCCTGTGTGCTGGAACTAGTGCCCCCTGCTGGAGCCTGTGTGCTGGAACTAATGCTTCCCGCTGATAGCTTTTGCACGCTGGAGCCCTCTGCTGGCGGGTTTTGGACGCTGGAGCCCTCTGCTGGTGACTTTTGCACGCTGGAGCCCCCCGCTGGCGGCCTTTGTGCGCTGGAGCCCTCCGCTGGTGGCCCCTGTGTGCTGGAGCCGGTATCCTCTACCGGTGACTGTACACTGGCACTAGCGACCTCTGTTGGGTCTGTGACCTCCATATCATCCTCCTGGGCTACAGACCGCTGGGAGGCCACTTGAGGTCTATTACACGTAGTCTCAGGCTCTATTACCGGGGTCACTGGTAATACTGGGGTCACTGCAGGGTTATCTCCACCTGCAGTCTCTGCTCTCTCCACAGTCACTGGGGTCAGGTGTGAACAGGCGTGTACCGGAGGAGTCATTAACACTTTACTCTCTGGAGCAGACACAGTCACTCCTTCACTCTGGGCCTGAACAGAACACACTGGATCTTCAGGTGCCATTGATTTTGTTTTCACCTTTAACCCTTTGATAGTCTCTGAGCCACTCACTGGGTTGCCCTGTGATACAATATCATACACAGTGTTACAGTCATTGCTCCTCCCCCGGGACCCCTGTGATACAATATCATACACAGTGTTATAGTCATTGCTCCTCCCCCTGGACCCCTGTGATACAACATCATACACAGTGTTATAGTCATTGCTCCTCCCCCTGGACCCCTGTGATACAACATCATACACAGTGTTATAGTCATTGCTCCTCCCCCTGGACTCCTGTGATACAATATCATACACAGTGTTATAGTCATTGCTCCTCCCCCTGGACCCCTGTGATACAATATCATACACAGTGTTACAGTCATTGCAGTGACTGATCACATCCTTCCTCTTTAACCCCTGTAGCCGGGTTTCCCTCCTTGTGTTCGGGGGCCAGTTCTGTACTTTATGGGGGGCTCCCATCTCCTTCATATGTCTCTCTCTCATAACATTCAGATCTCTGATACAGTTATCCAGACGCTCGCACTTCATTAATTTCATTTTACAATCTGCTTCAGTTTTTATTTCAGCGCGTAATCTGGAAATCTCCATCTCCTTCTTATAAATCACTTTATCACAGACTGGGGTACTCACAGCTGCAGCCGCCGTCACATTGTCTTCTCCAGAACCTTCACCAGCAGCAGGGTGTAGGCCCAACTCCAAGCCAGGGACTCTCCTAGATGACCCAGCCCAGCTCCCCTCCCCGCCTCCTGGGTCTGAGGCCATGACTCCTCCCCACAGGAAGCTTAGCAACACACACCCTCCACCACTGCCTGTATATCCTGTGTGAGAGGTAGTCACAGCCCCGCCCCCTGCCTGTATATCCTGTGTGAGAGGTAGTCACAGCCCCGCCCCCTGCCTGTATATCCTGTGTGAGAGGTAGTCACAGCCCCGCCCCCTGCCTGTATATCCTGTGTGAGAGGTAGTCACAGCCCCGCCCCCTGCCTGTATATCCTGTGTGATGCCCCGCCCCCTGCCTGTATATCCTGTGTGAGAGGTAGTCACAGCCCCGCCCCCTGCCTGTACATCCTGTGTGAGAGGTAGTCACAGCCCCGCCCCCTGCCTGTATATCCTGTGTGAGAGGTAGTCACAGCCCCGCCCCCTGCCTGTATATCCTGTGTGAGAGGTAGTCACAGCCCCGCCCCCTGCCTGTATATCCTGTGTGAGAGGCGGTCACAGCCCCGCCCCCTGCCTGTATATCCTGTGTGAGAGGTGGTCACAGCCCCGCCCCCTGCCTGTACATCCTGTGTGAGAGGTAGTCACAGCCCCGCCCCCTGCCTGTATATCCTGTGTGAGAGGTAGTCACAGCCCCGCCCCCTGCTTGTATATCCTGTGTGAGAGGTAGTCACAGCCCCGCCCCCTGCCTGTATATCCTGTGTGAGAGGTAGTCACAGCCCCGCCCCCTGCCTGTATATCCCGTGTGAGAGGTAGTCACAGCCCCTGCCCCCTGCCTGTATATCCTGTGTGAGAGGCAGTCACAGCCCCGCCCCCTGCCTGTATATCCTGTGTGAGAGGTAGTCACAGCCCCGCCCCCTGCCTGTATATCCTGTGTGAGAGGTAGTCACAGCCCCGCCCCCTGCCTGTATATCCTGTGTGAGAGGTAGTCACAGCCCCGCCCCCTGCCTGTATATCCTGTGTGAGAGGTAGTCACAGCCCCGCCCCCTGCCTGTACATCCTGTGTGAGAGGTAGTCACAGCCCCGCCCCCTGCTGATGACATCACTATAGACCAGGTGGTCAAACATGAGATCCACATGTTACTACAGGATAATCTCCTGCACATCAGACACAATGATGGAGACTTGTTACTTGCAGAAAAAGTTTATTGACGACGTTACTGACTTTCTGATAAAGGTCTGTAATAAAAGGCATCAGGTAGAAACAAGGGCAAGAGATTCACTACAAAATATTGCATCGTACAAATACATTTACCAACCCTGAAAGCCACAAATCTTTGGATCATAATAATAACGTATCATGTATACAGGAAAGGGGACCATAACTCCACCCCTGCACAACATAAGGGAACATAGAGCTCCACCCACGTTATAAGAACGCCCCTGCAAAGCACAACAGAACACAGAGCTCCACCCACATGCTAGAGGACATCCCCTGCACAGTATGATAGAAAACAGAGCTCCACCCACATGTTTTAGGACTACCCCTGCACAGCATAATGCCACAGAAAGCTACACCTATATGTCAGAGGACCTCCCCTGCACAGAATAATAGCACTGAGAGCATCACCCACATATTAGAGAACCTCCCCTGCACAGGATAATGGAACAGAGAGCTCCACTCACATGTCAAAGGACCTCCCCTGCACAATATAATGGAACATAGAGCTCCACCCATGTTATAGGACCTCCCCTGCACAGCACAACAGAACACAGAGCTCCACCCACATGCTAGAGGACCTCCCCTGCACAGTATAATAGAACACAGAGCTCCACCCACATGTGAGAGGACCTCCCCTTCACAGTATAATAGAACAGTGAGCCCCACACACATGTCTGAGGACCTCAGATTATCCATCAACACGTGAGGAGGATGACCCCAGATTATCTATCACCACATGAGGAGGATGACCCCAGATTATCTATCACCACATATGGAGGATGACCCCAGATTATCTATCACCACATGAGGAGGGTGACCCCAGATTATCTATCACCACATGAGGATGACCTCAGATTATCTATCACCACATATGGAGGATGACCTCAGATTATCTATCACCACATGAGGATGACCTCAGATTATCTTTCACCACATGAAGAGAATGACCCCAGATTATCTATCACCACATATGGAGGATGACCTTAGATTATCTATCACCACATGAGGAGGATGACCCCAGATTATCTATCACCACATGAGGAGGATGACCCCAGATTATCCATCACCACATGAGGAGGATGACCCCAGATTATCTATCACCACATATGGAGGATGACCCCAGATTATCTATCACCACATATGGAGGATGACCCCAGATTATCTATCACCACATATGGAGGATAACCCCAGATTATCTTTCACCACATGAAGAGAATGACCCCAGATTATCTATCACCACATATGGAGGATGACCTTAGATTATCTATCACCACATGAGGAGGATGACCCCAGATTATCTATCACCACATGAGGAGGATGACCCCAGATTATCCATCACCACATGAGGAGGATGACCCCAGATTATCTATCACCACATATGGAGGATGACCCCAGATTATCTATCACCACATATGGAGGATGACCCCAGATTATCTATCACCACATATGGAGGATGACCCCAGATTATCTTTCACCACATGAAGAGAATGACCCCAGATTATCTATCAACACATATGGAGGATGACCTTAGATTATCTATCACCACATGAGGAGGATGACCCCAGATTATCTATCACCACATGAGGAGGATGAACCCAGATTATCTATCACCACATATGGAGGATGACCTCAGATTATCTATCACCACATGAGGAGGATGACCTCAGATTATCCATCACCACATATGGAGGATGACCTCAGATTATCTATCACCACATGAGGAGGATGACCTCAGATTATCTATCACCACATGAGGAGGATGACCTCAGATTATCTATCACCACATGAGGAGGATGACCTCAGATTATCTATCACCACATATGGAGGATGACCCCAGATTATCTATCACCACATGAGGAGGGTGACCCCAGATTATCTATCACCACATGAGGATGACCTCAGATTATCTATCACCACATATGGAGGATGACCTCAGATTATCTATCACCACATGAGGATGACCTCAGATTATCTATCACCACATGAGGAGGGTGACCCCAGATTATCTATCACCACATGAGGATGACCCCAGATTATCTATCACCACATATGGAGGATGACCTTAGATTATCTATCACCACATGAGGAGGATGACCCCAGATTATCTATCACCACATGAGGAGGATGACCCCAGATTATCCATCACCACATGAGGAGGATGACCCCAGATTATCTATCACCACATATGGAGGATGACCCCAGATTATCTATCACCACATATGGAGGATGACCCCAGATTATCTATCACCACATATGGAGGATAACCCCAGATTATCTTTCACCACATGAAGAGAATGACCCCAGATTATCTATCACCACATATGGAGGATGACCTTAGATTATCTATCACCACATGAGGAGGATGACCCCAGATTATCTATCACCACATGAGGAGGATGACCCCAGATTATCCATCACCACATGAGGAGGATGACCCCAGATTATCTATCACCACATATGGAGGATGACCCCAGATTATCTATCACCACATATGGAGGATGACCCCAGATTATCTATCACCACATATGGAGGATGACCCCAGATTATCTTTCACCACATGAAGAGAATGACCCCAGATTATCTATCAACACATATGGAGGATGACCTTAGATTATCTATCACCACATGAGGAGGATGACCCCAGATTATCTATCACCACATGAGGAGGATGAACCCAGATTATCTATCACCACATATGGAGGATGACCTCAGATTATCTATCACCACATGAGGAGGATGACCTCAGATTATCCATCACCACATATGGAGGATGACCTCAGATTATCTATCACCACATGAGGAGGATGACCTCAGATTATCTATCACCACATGAGGAGGATGACCTCAGATTATCTATCACCACATGAGGAGGATGACCTCAGATTATCCATCACCACATATGGAGGATGACCCCAGATTATCTATCACCACATATGGAGGATGACCTTAGATTATCTATCACCACATGAGGAGGATGACCTCAGATTATCCATCACCACATATGGAGGATGACCCCAGATTATCTATCACCACATATGGAGGATGACCTCAGATTATCTATCACCACATATGGAGGATGACCTTAGATTATCTATCACCACATGAGGAGGATGACCTCAGATTATCTATCACCACATGAGGAGGATGACCTCAGATTATCTATCACCAAGTATGGAGGATGACCTCAGATTATCTATCACCACATGAGGAGGATGACCCCAGATTATCTATCACCACATGAGGATGACCTCAGATTATCTATCACCACATGAGGAGGATGACCTCAGATTATCTATCACCACATGAGGAGGATGACCTCAGATTATCTATCACCACATGAGGAGGATGACCTCAGATTACCCGTGTGACCCCTGTGATAGTGGAGATCAGTCAGGATGCAGACATCAGGCCGGTCCCTGGAGGACTGTAGCTCTCACTGCCGCGTGTTGTAGTTGGAGTCTTTCCATCATGGAGACTATAGAATGTAGAAGGGATTATTGTGCTTCTGTAGGGGGCAGCAGACCACGGCTAGGACCTGCAGCCCCCCCGTACCCCGTCTAAAGGGGCAGAAAGCTTGTGTTTCCAGGAACCATTCAGAAGGAGAACGCACCTGACTGATGGGGGGAGGGGGACTACCAAACACGTGATACACCCAGGTGCCTCCGGGGGCACTGTTACACAGAACACAAACCGTCACCTGTGGTCCAATGTCTAGTTATTATAGAATGAATGCGCACTGCTTGTACTGCTACCTACTGCCCGGGGCTCTGGGCACAAGGGGTTAATGCCCCACAATGCCCCCCCCTGTATGTGCAGCCTCTAGACGTCCAGCACGTGGTTGAGGTAGGAGATGTAGCAGATGGCCAGCCGCAGGATCTCAATCTTTGACAGTTTCTTGTCGGGGGGGAGGGTGGGCAGAAGTCGGCGGAGCTCAGTAAACGCCACATTGAAGGCCTCCACGCGGATCCGCTCTCGTGTCGCATGCGCCGATCTATACTTTGCCGTGGCTCGTCTTCTCCTCCTCTTCTCCTCGCGGCTCAATTGTGGTGGAAGGCGTGGAGTCCGACGAGCTTCTCCTTCTGCTTCAGAAACGCTGCCCCCCAACGTCTCGCTGACCGCAGAGTCCGACTCCGAGTGCCCCGATGGCTGCTCCGAATCCGCCTGCTCTGGACCCAGCATCATCCTGGACGCTCAATGCACCTGGAACCAAGGAAGACGAGGAGAAGACGTTACACAATGTGCGACCTCATCCCCCCCCCCCCCCTCAAGTGATCGAAGGATCCTCGCTCTCCCCCCCAGCAACCGCACTCCCCACCCCCCAATGTGGCCTCTCTCCTCTCTGAGGTCCTGGGGCCACAGCATGACTGGACTGAGATGGATCCTCGGATCTAGGACCTGACCTCTGGGTCCCCAGGGGAATCCGTCCACCTCTTGGGAGGAGTACTTACCTGTGGTCATGCGGAGGCTCCAGTACAAATCAACTGGGACCGAAGCTCCTGTTCCTAGACTCGTCCAACTCCACATCCCAACCAGAAGCTCGGAGGACAGAATCCGAAGGGTAGAAGATCCACCACCTCAGCCACCCGAGCATTGAAGATCCTCGCAGAGTGTAACGGTGTCCAGGAGCTCGGAGGACAGAATCCGAAGGGTAGAAGATCCACCACCTCAGCCACCCGAGCATTGAAGATCCTCGCAGAGTGTAACGGCGTCCAGGAGCTCGGAGGACAGAATCCGAAGGGTAGAAGATCCACCACCTCAGCCACCCGAGCACTGAAGATCCTCGCAGAGTGTAACGGCGTCCAGGAGCTCGGAGGACAGAATCCGAAGGGTAGAAGATCCACCACCTCAGCCACCCGAGCACTGAAGGTCCTCGCAGAGTGTAACGGCGTCCAGGAGCTCGGAGGACAGAATCCGAAGGGTAGAAGATCCACCACCTCAGCCACCCGAGCACTGAAGGTCCTCGCAGAGTGTAACGGCGTCCAGGAGCTCGGAGGACAGAATCCGAAGGGTAGAAGATCCACCACCTCAGCCACCCGAGCACTGAAGGTCCTCGCAGAGTGTAACGGCGTCCAGGAGCTCGGAGGACAGAATCCGAAGGGTAGAAGATCCACCACCTCAGCCGCCCGAGCACTGAAGATCCTCGCAGAGTGTAACGGTGTCCAGGAGCTCGGAGGACAGAATCCGAAGGGTAGAAGATCCACCACCTCAGCCACGCGAGCACTGAAGATCCTCGCAGAGTGTAACGGCGTCCAGGAGCTCGGAGGACAGAATCCGAAGGGTAGAAGATCCACCACCTCAGCCGCCCGAGCACTGAAGATCCTCGCAGAGTGTAACGGTGTCCAGGAGCTCGGAGGACAGAATCCGAAGGGTAGAAGATCCACCACCTCAGCCACCCGAGCACTGAAGGTCCTCGCAGAGTGTAACGGCGTCCAGGAGCTCGGAGGACAGAATCCGAAGGGTAGAAGAGCCACCACCTCAGCCACCCGAGCACTGAAGGTCCTCGCAGAGTGTAACGGCGTCCAGGAGCTCGGAGGACAGAATCCCAAGGGTAGAAGATCCACCACCTCAGCCACCCGAGCACTGAAGGTCCTCGCAGAGTGTAACGGCGTCCAGGAGCTCGGAGGACAGAATCCCAAGGGTAGAAGATCCACCACCTCAGCCACCCGAGCATTGAAGGTCCTCGCAGAGTGTAATGGTGTCCAGGAGCTCGGACGCGTCTCGGTAGACGTGGGATTTGTTTTCTCTTAATATAGGTTGTGGTTACATTTTTACAGGAAAATCAGAGATTTATGTACACGTTTACTTTCTATTCCGATGGTCAGAAACTCATGGAAATGACTAGAAGAAGAGAGGACAGGAACCCGAGGAACATCTGATGGAGGCGTCTCATCTCTCCGCTGAATTCTGTCCTGCTAGGGGGAAGACGGAAGATCTGAGGCGTCACATCACAGAGAAGTCTATGGAGAGGGGGCGGGATTCCCATTAATGTCTGGAGGTTGTCCATCAACTTCTTCTGGGAGCTCAAGGTTTGGGTTCCCGCAAAAAGCCAAAAGTGGAGACCGAGAAGAAGAAGAAGAAGTTTATTGAGGACTTTGACATTCCGTAGTTTGATGTTTGGTCCTTATATGAGGTGAGTCTTGGGGAGGTAAGTGATCTCTACGCTTAGTAATAGTAGCATCATCCTGGAGGAGGAGCCGAAAGAACTGAAAATCATGAGTATTTGGCCCCCGGTGATGAGTATTCGGCCCCCGGTGATGGGTGTTCGCCCCCCGGTGATGGGTGTTCGCCCCCCGGTGATGGGTGTTCGCCCCCCGGTGATGGGTGTTCGCCCCCCGGTGATGGGTGTTCGCCCCCCGGTGATGGGTGTTCGCCCCCCGGTGATGGGTGTTCGCCCCCCGGTGATGAGTGTTCGGCCCCCGGTGATGAGTATTCAGCCCCCGGTGATGAGTATTCAGCACACTTTACTGTGGGGGTGGGGAGGGGGCATCACCTGGGGGTCTTGCGGCACCTCTGGGCTCATCTGCCTGTGGTTGGAGCTGCTCCTTATGTTCGGCGGTGTCTTACCAGGACGCACCAGGCTCCTGACCACGGAAGTCTCGTGGATGGTCACACAATAGACCTCCCCACCAGTGTTTAACCCCTTGACATACTCTACCCTCCCTGAATGAGGTACAGAAGGGCGGCGCCTCATGCAGATCCATCCATACTCATTACAGACCATGGATTGATGAGAACGTCTGTCCCCGGCCTGTCCCTGGGGTCACTCACCTGGCGATGGTCCTGGGGGCCTCATTCATGTAGGTATGATCCAGCGGGATGGAGACCACCTCACCTGGAAGTCGTCCCGGGGAGCCGAGCGTCTGCCCTGCCGTCCAGGAGATGACATGGAGAAGCTGTGGATGAGGTGGTGATGGAGGAGGAGGGGGAGGGACACAGCAGATGAGCCCCGTCCCCTGGGCACCAGCACGGAGAGAAGCCCCTCTAATGGGCGGCAGTGGTCAGCGCTGGAGACATCTGTCACTACTTCTAGGACAATCCTGATGTGAAGGCGCCCGCAGCCCAATAACCCCCCCCCCCGCCGCCTCGTAGCACCGCACAGCTGAGACCTCCCCCCCCCACGCCGCCTCGCAGCACCGCACAGCTGAGACCTACTACCCCCCCCCTAATATAGAGGGAGGTCTCTGCCATATACACAAGGTCTCACCGTGACCCCGGGCTGCGTCTCACAGCTGCGGCCTCCTCCTACCCCGCTCTCTGCCCTCCACCAGCCGCCATGTTGGATGTAGAATTTGCGCAGGTCTCTGGTTTAACCATCTCTACCCCAGCATGTCCATAGCGGATGGAGGCAGAGACCATAGATTGTCAGCTCTTCAGCCTGAGGATCAGAATTGGGTCAAGAACCACAGCCCAAGGAGACAGTAATAACAACCGAAATTAAGGAGATCAAGGCCCCAAAGACGCCATGACACCTACACAACGCAAAGAGGAGGACGAGGGGAGGGATCTCCAGGACACAACCCATCACCAAGGACCATGTATGACATCACAGGAGGACTGCCCCCTACTGGAGGAGACCATGTATGACATCACAGGAAGACTGCCCCCTACTGGAGGTGACCATGTATGACATCACAGAAAGACTGCTCCCTACTGGAGGAGACCATGTATGACATCACAGGAAGACTGCTCCTACTGGAGGAGACCATGTATGACATCACAGGAAGACTGCCCCTACTGGAGGAGACCATGTATGACATCACAGGAAGACTGCTCCTTACTGGAGGAGACCATGTATGACCTCACAGGAAGACTGCCCCCTACTGGAGGAGACCATGTATGACATCACAGGAAGACTGCTCCTTACTGGAGGAGACCATGTATGACATCACAGGAAGACTGCCCCCTACTGGAGGAGACCATGTATGACATCACAGGAAGACTGCCCCCTACTGGAGGAGACCATGCATGACATCACAGGAAGACTGCCCCTACTGGAGGAGACCATGTATGACCTCACAGGAAGACTGCTCCTTAATGGAAGAGACCATGTATGACCTCACAGGAAGACTGCTCCCTACTGGAGGAGACCATGTATGACCTCACAGGAAGACTACTCCTTAATGGAAGAGACCATGTATGACCTCACAGGAAGACTGCTCCCTACTGGAGGAGACCATGTATGACATCACAGGAAGACTGCTCCTACTGGAGGAGACCATGTATGACATCACAGGTAGACTGCTCCTACTGGAGGAGACCATGTATGACATCACAGGAAGACTGCCCCCTACTGGAGGAGACCATGTATGACATCACAGGAAGACTGCCCCCTACTGGAGGAGACCATGTATGACCTCACAGGAAGACTGCTCCCTACTGGAGGAGACCATGTATGACCTCACAGGAAAACTGCCCCCTACTGGAGGAGACCATGTATGACCTCACAGGAAAACTGCCCCCTACTGGAGGAGACCATGTATGACATCACAGGAAGACTGCTCCTACTGGAGGAGACCATATATGACATCACAGGAAGACTGCCCCCTACTGGAGGAGACCATGTATGACATCACAGGAAGACTGCCCCCTACTGGAGGAGACCATGCATGACATCACAGGAAGACTGCCCCCTACTGGAGGAGACCATGTATGACATCACAGGAAGACTGCCCCCTACTGGAGGAGACCATGTATGACATCACAGGAAGACTGCCCCCTACTGGAGGAGACCATGTATGACATCACAGGAAGACTGCTCCTACTGGAGGAGACCATGTATGACCTCACAGGAAGACTGCTCCCTACTGGAGGAGACCATGTATGACCTCACAGGAAAACTGCCCCCTACTGGAGGAGACCATGTAGGACATCACAGGAAGACTGCTCCTACTGGAGGAGACCATGTATGACATCACAGGAAGACTGCTCCTACTGGAGGAGACCATGTATGACATCACAGGAAGACTGCCCCTACTGGAGGAGACCATGCATGACATCACAGGAAGACTGCTCCCTACTGGAGGAGACCATGTATGACATCACAGGAAGACTGCCCAATACTGGAGGAGACAATGCATGACATCACAGGAAGACTGCCCCCTACTGGAGGAGACCATGTATGACATCACAGGAAGACTGCCCCCTACTGGAGGAGACCATGTATGACATCACAGGAAGACTGCTCCTACTGGAGGAGACCATGTATGACCTCACAGGAAGACTGCTCCCTACTGGAGGAGACCATGTATGACCTCACAGGAGGACTGCCCCCTACTGGAGGAGAACATGTGTGACCTCACAGGAAGACTGCCCCCTACTGGAGGAGACCATGTATGACATCACAGGAAGAATGCTCCTACTGGAGGAGACCATGTATGACCTCACAGGAAGACTGCCCCTACTGGAAGAGACCATGTGTGACCTCACAGGAAGACTGCCCCCTACTGGAGGAGACCATGTATGACCTAACAGGAAGACTGCCCCTACTGGAGGAAACCATGTATGACATCACAGGAAGAATGCTCCTACTGGAGGAGACCATGTATGACCTCACAGGAAGACTGCCCCTACTGGAAGAGACCATGTGTGACCTCACAGGAAGACTGCCCCCTACTGGAGGAGACCATGTATGACCTACCAGGAAGACTGCCCCTACTGGAGGAGACCATGTATGACATCACAGGAAGAATGCTCCTACTGGAGGAGACCATGTATGACCTCACAGGAAGACTGCCCCTACTGGAGGAAACCATGTATGACATCACAGGAAGACTGCTCCCTACTGGAGGAGACCATGTGTGACATCATTGGAAGACTGCTCCCTACTGGAGGAGACCATGTGTGACATCACAGGAAGGCTGCCCCCTACTGGAGGAGACCATGTATGACATCACAGGAAGACTGCCCCCTACTGGAGGAGACCATGTATGACCTAACAGGAAGACTGCCCCTACTGGAGGAGACCATGTATGACATCACAGGAAGACTGCCCCCTACTGGAGGAGACCATGTATGACATCACAGGAAGACTGCCCCCTACTGGAGGAGACCATGTGTGACATCACAGGAAGGCTGCCCCCTACTGGAGGAGACCATGTATGACATCACAGGAAGACTGCCCCCTACTGGAGGAGACCATGTATGACCTAACAGGAAGACTGCCCCTACTGGAGGAGACCATGTATGACATCACAGGAAGACTGCTCCTTACTGGAGGAGACCATGTGTGAAATCACAGGAAGACTGCCCCCTACTGGAGGAGACCATGTATGACATCACAGGAAGACTGCCCCCTACTGGAGGAGACCATGTATGACATCACAGGAAGACTGCCCCCTACTGGAGGAGACCATGTATGACATCACAGGAAGACTGCCCCCAACTGGAGGAGACCATGTATGACCTCACAGGAAGACTGCCCCCTACTGGAGGACACCATGTAAGACATCACAGAAAGACTGCCCCCTACTGGAGGAGACCATGTATGACCTCACAGGAGGACTGGAGGAGACCATGTGTGACATCACAGGAAGACTGCCCCCTTCTGGAGGAGACCATGTATGACCTCACAGGAAGACTGCCCCCTACTGGAGGAGACCATGCATGACATCACAGGAAGACTGCCCCCTACTGGAGGAGACCATGTATGACATCACAGGAAGACTGCCCCCTACTGGAGGAGACCATGTGTGACATCACAGGAAGACTGCTCCCTACTGGAGGAGACCATGCATGACATCACAGGAAGACTGCCCCTACTGGAGGAGACCATGTATGACATCACAGGAAGACTGCTCCCTACTGGAGGAGACCATGTATGACATCACAGGAAGACTGCCCCCTACTGGAGGAGACCATGTATGACATCACAGGAAGACTGCCCAATACTGGAGGAGACAATGTATGACATCACAGGAAGACTGCTCCCTACTGGAGGAGACCATGCATGACATCACAGGAAGACTGCTCCCTACTGGAGGAGACCATGCATGACATCACAGGAAGACTGCCCCCTACTGGAGGAGACCATGCGTGACATCACAGGAAGACTGCCCCTACTGGAGGAGACCATGCATGACATCACAGGAAGACTGCCCCTACTGGAGGAGACCATGCATGACATCACAGGAAGACTGCCCCCTACTGGAGGAGACCATGTATGACATCACAGGAAGACTGCCCCTACTGGAGGAGACCATGTATGACATCACAGGAAGACTGCCCCCTACTGGAGGAGACCATGTATGACCTCACAGGAAGACTGCTCCTACTGGAGGAGACCATGTATGACCTCACAGGAAGACTGCCCAATACTGGAGGAGACCATGCATGACATCACAGGAAGACTGCCCCTTACTGGAGGAGACCATGCATGACATCACAGGAAGTCTCGGTGACGTCCCGTGTATCAGGGGTCTCGGTGACGTCTCGTGTATCGGGGGTCTCGGTGACGTCTCGTGTATCGGGGGTCTCGGTGACGTCTCGTGTATCGGGGGTCTCGGTGACGTCTCGTGTATCGGGGGTCTCGGTGACGTCTCGTGTATCGGGGGTCTCGGTGACGTCTCGTGTATCGGGGGTCTCGGTGACGTCTCGTGTATCTCGGTGACGTCTCGTGTATCGGGGGTCTCGGTGACGTCTCGTGTATCGGGGGTCTCGGTGACGTCTCCTGTATCGGGGGTCTCGGTGACGTCCCGTGTATCGGGGGTCTCGGTGACGTCCCGTGTATCGGGGGTCTCGGTGACGTCCCGTGTATCGGGGGTCTCGGTGACGTCCCGTGTATCGGGGGTCTCGGTGACGTCCCGTGTATCGGGGGTCTCGGTGACGTCTCGTGTATCTCGGTGACGTCTCGTGTATCGAGGGTCTCGGTGACGTCTCGTGTATCTCGGTGACGTCTCGTGTATCGGGGGTCTCGGTGACGTCTCGTGTATCGGGGGTCTCGGTGACGTCCCGTGTATCGGGGGTCTCGGTGACGTCCCGTGTATCGGGGGTCTCGGTGACGTCCCGTGTATCGGGGGTCTCGGTGACGTCTCGTGTATCGGGGGTCTCGGTGACGTCCCGTGTATCGGGGGTCTCGGTGACGTCCCGTGTATCGGGGGTCTCGGTGACGTCCCGTGTATCGGGGGTCTCGGTGACGTCCCGTGTATCGGGGGTCTCGGTGACGTCCCGTGTATCGGGGGTCTCGGTGACGTCTCGTGTATCGGGGGTCTCGGTGACGTCCCGTGTATCGGGGGTCTCGGTGACGTCTCGTGTATCGGGGGTCTCGGTGACGTCCCGTGTATCGGGGGTCTCGGTGACGTCCCGTGTATCGGGGGTCTCGGTGACGTCTCGTGTATCGGGGGTCTCGGTGACGTCCCGTGTATCGGGGGTCTCGGTGACGTCCCGTGTATCGGGGGTCTCGGTGACGTCTCGTGTATCGGGGGTCTCGGTGACGTCCCGTGTATCGGGGGTCTCGGTGACGTCCCGTGTATCGGGGGTCTCGGTGACGTCCCGTGTATCGGGGGTCTCGGTGACGTCCCGTGTATCGGGGGTCTCGGTGACGTCTCGTGTATCGGGGGTCTCGGTGACGTCTCCTGTATCGGGGGTCTCGGAGACGTCTCCTGTATCGGGGGTCTTTCGTCTCTCCCAAAACTGCAGATTTGTCACATGAAGCATCACCTTGTCTCCATGGTAACAGGCAGCTCCGTCATCCGTCACATGACTCCGCCCCTTCCCGTAGTGGATGCCTCCTATTGCTCGTTCCAGCAGTCAGTCACTGGACTCGTCACCATCTGATGTCACTCCCAGGAGAAGACACAGGAGGAATGCTCTGCAGGAGGAGAGGAGGACAGGTCAGGAGGAATGCTCTGCAGGAGGAGAGGAGGACAGGTCAGGAGGAATGCTCTGCAGGAGGAGAGGAGGACAGGTCAGGAGGAATGCTCTGCAGGAGGAGAGGAGGACAGGTCAGGAGGAATGCTCTGTAGGAGGAGAGGAGGACAGGTCAGGAGGAATGCTCTGCAGGAAGAGAGGAGGAGGACAGGTCAGGAGGAATGCTCTGCAGGAGGAGAGGAGGACAGGTCAGGAGGAATGCTCTGGAGGAGGAGAGGTCAGGAGGAATGCTCTGCAGGAGGAGGACAGGTCAGGAGGAATGCTCTGCAGGAGGAGAGGTCAGGAGGAATGCTCTGCAGGAGGAGAGGAGGAGAGGTCAGGAGGAATGCTCTGCAGGAGGAAAGGAGGAGAGGTCAGGAGGAATGCTCTGCAGGAGGAGAGGAGGAGAGGTCAGGAGGAATGCTCTGCAGGAGGAGAGGAGGAGGACCGGTCAGGAGGAATGCTCTGCAGGAGGAGAGGAGGAGGACAGGTCAGGAGGAATGCTCTGCAGGAGGAGAGGTCAGGATGAATGCTCTGCAGGAGGAGAGGAGGAGGACCGGTCAGGAGGAATGCTCTGCAGGAGGAGAGGAGGAGGACAGGTCAGGAGGAATGCTCTGCAGGAGGAGAGGAGGACAGGTCAGGAGGAATGCTCTGCAGGAAGACAGGTCAGGAGGAATGCTCTGCAGGAGGACAGGTCAGGAGGAATGCTCTGCAGGAGGAGAGGAGGAGGACAGGTCAGGAGGAATGCTCTGCAGGAGGAGAGGAGGAGGACAGGTCAGGAGGAATGCTCTGCAGGAGGAGAGGAGGAGAGGTCAGGAGGAATGCTCTGCAGGAGGAGAGGAGGAGAGGTCAGGAGGAATGCTCTGCAGGAGGAGAGGAGGAGAGGTCAGGAGGAATGCTCTGCGGGAGGAGAGGAGGACAGGTCAGGAGGAATGCTCTGCGGGAGGAGAGGAGGACAGGTCAGGAGGAATGCTCTGCAGGAGGAGAGGTCAGGAGGAATGCTCTGCAGGAGGAGAGGAGGAGGACAGGTCAGGAGGAATGCTCTGCAGGAGGAGAGGTCAGGAGGAATGCTCTGCAGGAGGAGAGGTCAGGAGGAATGCTCTGCAGGAGGAGAGGAGGAGAGGTCAGGAGGAATGCTCTGCAGGAGGAGAGGAGGAGAGGTCAGGAGGAATGCTCTGCAGGAGGAGAGGAGGACAGGTCAGGAGGAATGCTCTGCAGGAGGAGAGGAGGA
This sequence comes from Engystomops pustulosus, assembly GCF_040894005.1. NCBI lineage: Eukaryota > Metazoa > Chordata > Amphibia > Anura > Leptodactylidae > Engystomops > Engystomops pustulosus. Next base: position 404,692 of record NW_027284976.1, read on the forward strand.
CAGGTCAGGAGGAATGCTCTGCAGGAGGAAAGAAGGAGAGGTCAGGAGGAATGCTCTGCAGGAGGAGAGGTCAGGAGAGGTCAGGAGGAATGCTCTGCAGGAGGAAAGAAGGAGAGGTCAGGAGGAATGCTCTGCAGGAGGAGAGGAGGACAGGTCAGGAGGAATGCTCTGCAGGAGGAGAGGAGGACAGGTCAGGAGGAATGCTCTGCAGGAGGAGAGGAGGACAGGTCAGGAGGAATGCTCTGCAGGAGGAAAGAAGGAGAGGTCAGGAGGAATGCTCTGCAGGAGGAGAGGAGGACAAGTCAGGAGGAATGCTCTGCAGGAAGACAGGTCAGGAGGAATGCTCTGCAGGAGGACAGGTCAGGAGGAATGCTCTGCAGGAGGAGAGGAGGAGGACAGGTCAGGAGGAATGCTCTGCAGGAGGAGAGGAGGAGGACAGGTCAGGAGGAATGCTCTGCAGGAGGACAGGTCAGGAGGAATGCTCTGCAGGAGGACAGGTCAGGAGGAATGCTCAGCAGGAGGAGAGGAGGAGAGGTCAGGAGGAATGCTCTGCAGGAGGAGAGGAGGAGGACAGGTCAGGAGAAATGCTCTGCAGGAGGACAGGTCAGGAGGAATGCTCTGCAGGAGGACAGGTCAGGAGGAATGCTCTGCAGGAGGAGAGGAGGACAGGTCAGGAGGAATGCTCTGCAGGAGGACAGGTCAGGAGGAATGCTCTGCAGGAGGAGAGGAGGAGGACAGGTCAGGAGGAATGCTCTGCAGGAGGACAGGTCAGGAGAAATGCTCTGCAGGAGGAGAGGAGGAGGACAGGTCAGGAGGAATGCTCTGCAGGAGGAGAGGAGGAGGACAGGTCAGGAGGAATGCTCTGCAGGAGGAGAGGTCAGGATGAATGCTCTGCAGGAGGAGAAGAAGACAGGTCAGGAGGAATGCTCTGCAGGAGGAGAGGAGGAGAGGTCAGGAGGAATGCTCTGCAGAAGGAGAGGAGGAGGAGAGGCCAGGAGGAATGCTCTGCAGGAGGAGAGGAGGAGGACAGGTCAGGAGGAATGCTCTGCAGGAGGAGAGGAGGAGGACAGGTCAGGAGGAATGCTCTGCAGGAGGACAGGTCAGGAGGAATGCTCTGCAGGAGGAGAGGAGGAGGACAGGTCAGGAGGAATGCTCTGCAGGAGGAGAGGAGGAGGACAGGTCAGGAGGAATGCTCTGCAGGAGGACAGGTCAGGAGGAATGCTCTGCAGGAGGAGAGGAGGAGGACAGGTCAGGAGGAATGCTCTGCAGGAGGACAGGTCTGGAGGAATGCTCTGCAGGAGGAGAAGAGGTCAGGAGGAATGCTCTGCAGGAGGACAGGTCAGGAGGAATGCTCTGCAGGAGGACAGGTCAGGAGGAATGCTCTGCAGGAGGAGAAGAGGTCAGGAGGAATGCTCTGCAGGAGGAGAGGAGGAGGACAGGACGGGAGGAATGCTCTGCAGGAGGACAGGTCAGGAGGAATGCTCTGCAGGAGGAGAAAAGGAGGACAGGTCGGGAGGAATGCTCTGCAGCAGCACAGGTGTTTGGGGTGAGATGCTCTGCAGTGTTTCCTCTTTCAGCTGTTACTTTGTTGTCCTCATCTAATAGGAGGAGAACTTCCTGGTCCCGCCTCCACAGTCCCCGCCCATTAAATGGCTCCTCCCACTCAGGAAAGATGAACAACGTGGAAGAGGAAGAGAAACCGGAAGGTAAAAACATCCGGAACCCCGAGAGCCTCATATATACAGGTCCCCCGGTATACAGCTACATATACAGCCCTATATACAGCTACACATACAGCCCTATATACAGCTACACATACAGCCCTATATACACCCCGGTATACAGCTACACATACAGCCCTATATACAGCTACACATACAGCCCTATATACAGCTACACATACAGCCCTATATACAGCTACACATACAGCCCTATATACAGCTCCCCCGGTATACAGCTACACATACAGCCCTATATACAGCTACACATACAGCCCTATATACAGCTCCCCCGGTATACAGCTACACATACAGCCCTATATACAGCTACACATACAGCCCTATATACACCCCAGTATATAGCTACACATACAGCCCTATATACACCCCGGTATACAGCTACACATACAGCCCTATATACAGCTACACATACAGCCCTATATACACCCCAGTATATAACTACACATACAGCTCTATATACAGGTCCCCCGGTATACAGCTACACATACAGCCCTATATACAGCTACACATACAGCCCTATATACACCCCAGTATACAGCTACACATACAGCCCTATATACAGCCCTATATACACCCCGGTATACAGCTACACATACAGCCCTATATACACCCCAGTATACAGCTACACATACAGCCCTATATACACCCCAGTATACAGCTACACATACAGCCCTATATACAGCTACACATACAGCCCTATATACAGCTACACATACAGCCCTATATACAGCCCTATATACACCCCAGTATATAGCTACACATACAGCCCTATATACACCCCAGTATATAACTACACATACAGCTCTATATACAGCCCTATATACAGCTCCCCCGGTATATAGCTACAGATACAGCCCTATATACAGCTACACATACAGCCCTATATACACCCCAGTATATAACTACACATACAGCTCTATATACAGCTCCCCCGGTATATAGCTACAGATACAGCTATATATACAGCTACACATACAGCCCTATATACACCCCGGTATACAGCTACATATACAGCCCTATATACACCCCGGTATACAGCTACACATACAGCCCTATATACAGCTACACATACAGCCCTATATACACCCCAGTATATAGCTACACATACAGCTCTATATATACACCCCAGTATATAGCTACACATACAGCTCTATATATACACCCCAGTATATAGCTACACATACAGCTCTATATACACCCCAGTATATAGCTACACATACAGCCCTATATACACCCCAGTATATAGCTACAGATACAGCCCTATATACACCCCAGTATACAGCTACATATACACCCCAGTATACAGCCCTATATACACCCCAGTATACAGCTACACATACAGCCCTATATACAGCTCTATATACAGCTACATATACAGCTCTATATATACACCCCAGTATATAGCTACACATACAGCTCTATATATACACCCCAGTATATAGCTACACATACAGCCCTATATACACCCCAGTATATAGCTACACATACAGCCCTATATACACCCCAGTATACAGCCCTATATACACCCCAGTATACAGCCCTATATACACCCCAGTATACAGCTACACATACAGCCCTATATACACCCCAGTATACAGCTACACATACAGCCCTATATACAGCTCTATATATACACCCCAGTATATAGCTACAGATACAGCCCTATATACACCCCGGTATACAGCTACATATACAGCCCTATATACAGCTCTATATATACACCCCAGTATATAGCTACACATACAGCTCTGTATATACACCCCAGTATATAGCTACACATACAGCTCTATATATACACCCCAGTATATAGCTACACATACAGCTCTATATATACACCCCAGTATATAGCTACACATACAGCTCTATATATACACCCCAGTATATAGCTACACATACAGCTCTATATATACACCCCAGTATATAGCTACACATACAGCTCTATATATACACCCCAGTATATAGCTACACATACAGCCCTATATACACCCCAGTATACAGCTACATATACACCCCAGTATACAGCCCTATATATACCCCAGTATACAGCTACATATACACCCCGGTATACAGCCCTATATACACCCCAGTATACAGCTACACATACAGCCCTATATACACCCCAGTATACAGCTACACATACAGCCCTATATACAGCTCTATATATACACCCCAGTATATAGCTACAGATACAGCCCTATATACACCCCGGTATACAGCTACATATACAGCCCTATATACAGCTACATATACAGCTCTATATATACACCCCAGTATATAGCTACAGATACAGCCCTATATACAGCTACACATACATCCCTATATACACCCCAGTATACAGCTACATATACAGCCCTATATACACCTCAGTATATAACTACACATACAGCTCTATATATACACCCCAGTATATAGCTACACATACAGCTCTATATATACACCCCAGTATATAGCTACACATACAGCTCTATATATACACCCCAGTATATAGCTACACATACAGCTCTATATATACACCCCAGTATATAGCTACACATACAGCTCTATATATACACCCCAGTATATAGCTACACATACAGCTCTATATATACACCCCAGTATATAGCTACACATACAGCTCTATATATACACCCCAGTATATAGCTACACATACAGCCCTATATACACCCCAGTATACAGCTACATATACACCCCAGTATACAGCCCTATATACACCCCAGTATACAGCTACATATACACCCCAGTATACAGCCCTATATACACCCCAGTATACAGCTACACATACAGCCCTATATACACCCCAGTATACAGCTACACATACAGCCCTATATACAGCTCTATATATACACCCCAGTATATAGCTACAGATACAGCCCTATATACACCCCGGTATACAGCTACATATACAGCCCTATATACAGCTACATATACAGCTCTATATATACACCCCAGTATATAGCTACAGATACAGCCCTATATACAGCTACACATACATCCCTATATACACCCCAGTATACAGCTACATATACAGCCCTATATACACCTCAGTATATAGCTGCACATACAGCCCTATATACACCCCAGTATATAGCTACACATACAGCCCTATATACACCCCAGTATACAGCTACATATACACCCCAGTATACAGCCCCATATACGCCCCGGTATACAGCCCCATATACGCCCCGGTATACAGCCCCATATACGCCCCGGTATACAGCCCCATATACGCCCCGGTATACAGCCCCATATACGCCCCGGTATACAGCCCCATATACTCCCCGGTATACAGCCCCATATACGCCCCGGTATACAGCCCCATATACTCCCCGGTATACAGCCCCATATACTCCCCGGTATACAGCCCCATATACTCCCCGGTATACAGCCCCATATACTCCCCGGTATACAGCCCCATATACTCCCCGGTATACAGCCCCATATACTCCCCGGTATACAGCCCCATATACGCCCCGGTATACAGCCCCATATACGCCCCGGTATACAGCCCCATAAACGCCCCGGTATACAGCCCCATATACGCCCCGGTATACAGCCCCATATACGCCCCGGTATACAGCCCCATATACGCCCCGGTATACAGCCCCATATACGCCCCGGTATACAGCCCCATATACGCCCCGGTATACAGCCCCATATACGCCCCGGTATACAGCCCCATATACGCCCCGGTATACAGCCCCATATACGCCCCGGTATACAGCGCCATGTACAGCTCCATACACACTCCGTTATACAGTCCTATATACATCCCTTTATACAGCCCTATATACACCTCGGTATACAGCCCCGGTATACAGCCCCGGTATACAGCCCCGTATACAGCCCCATATACGCCCCGGTATACAGCCCCATATACTCCCCGGTATACAGCCCCATATACTCCCCGGTATACAGCCCCATATACTCCCCGGTATACAGCCCCATATACTCCCCGGTATACAGCCCCATATACTCCCCGGTATACAGCCCCATATACGCCCCGGTATACAGCCCCATATACGCCCCGGTATACAGCGCCATGTACAGCTCCATACACACTCCGTTATACAGTCCTATATACATCCCTTTATACAGCCCTATATACACCTCGGTATACACCCCAGTATTCAGCTCTATATACTGCCCCCCATGTACAGGAATATAACTTTTATCATACTGCCTCCTACTCCTGTATATACTGCCCTCCTCGTGTATATACCTCCCCTACTCCTGTATATACCTTCCTCCTTCTGTATATACTGCCCTCCTCCTGTATATACCTCCCCTCCTCCTGTATATACCTCCCCTCCTCCTGTATATACCTCCCCTCCTCCTGTATATACCTCCTCTCCTCCTGTATATACCTCCCCTCCTCCTGTATATACCTCCCCTCCTCCTGTATATACCTCCCCTCCTCCTGTATATACCTCCCCTCCTCCTGTATATACCTCCTCTCCTCCTGTATATACTGCCCTCCTCCTGTATATACCTCCCCTCCTCCTGTATATACCTCCCCTCCTCCTGTATATACCTCCCCTCCTCCTGTATATACTGCCCTCCTGTATATACCTCCTCTCCTCCTGTGTATACCGCCCTCCTCCTGTATATACCTCCCCTCCTCCTGTATATACCTCCCCTACTCCTGTATATACCTTCCTCCTTCTGTATATACTGCCCTCCTCCTGTATATACCTCCCCTCCTGTATATACCGCCCTCCTCCTGTATATACCTCCCCTCCTCCTGTATATACCTCCCCTCCTCCTGTATATACCTCCCCTCCTCCTGTATATACCTCCCCTCCTCCTGTATATACCTCCCCTCCTCCTGTATATACCTTCCTCCTTCTGTATATACTGCCCTCCTCCTGTATATACCTCCCCTCCTCCTGTATATACCTCCCCTCCTCCTGTATATACCTCCCCTCCTCCTGTATATACCTCCCGTCCTCCAGAATATACCGCCATCCTCCAGTATATACCTCCCCTCCTCCTGTATATACCTCCCCTCCTCCTGTATATACCTCCCCTCCTCCTGTATATACTGCCCCTCCTCCTGTATATACTGCCCCTCCTCCTGTATATACCTCCCCTCCTCCTGTATATACCCCCCTCCTCCTGTATATACCCCCCTCCTCCTGTATATACCTCCCCTCCTCCTGTATATACCTCCCCTCCTCCTGTATATACCTCCCCTCCTCCTGTATATACTGCCCTCCTCCTGTATATACCTCCTCTCCTCCTGTATATACCGCCCTCCTCCTGTATATACCTCCCCTCCTCCTGTATATACCTCCCCTACTCCTGTATATACCTTCCTCCTTCTGTATATACTGCCCTCCTCCTGTATATACCTCCCCTCCTGTATATACCGCCCTCCTCCTGTATATACCTCCCCTCCTCCTGTATATACCTCCTCTCCTCCTGTATATACCTCCCCTCCTCCTGTATATACCTCCCCTCCTCCTGTATATACCTCCCCTCCTCCTCTATATACCTCCCCTCCTCCTGTATATACTGCCCTCCTCCTGTATATATCTCCTCTCCTCCTGTATATACCGCCCTCCTCCTGTATATACCGCCCTCCTCCTGTATATACCTCCCCTCCTCCTGTATATACCTCCCCTCCTCCTGTATATACCTCCCCTCCTCCTGTATATACCTCCCCTCCTCCTGTATATACCTTCCTCCTTCTGTATATACTGCCCTCCTCCTGTATATACCGCCCTCCTCCTGTATATACCTCCCCTCCTCCTGTGTATACCTCCCCTCCTCCTGTATATACCTCCCCTCCTCCTGTATATACCTCCCCTCCTCCTGTATATACCTCCCCTACTCCTGTATATACCTGCCCTCCTCCTGTATATACCTCCCCTCCTCCTGTATATACTGCCCTCCTCCTGTATATACCTCCCCTCCTCCTGTATATACCTCCCCTCCTCCTGTATATACCTCCCCTCCTCCTGTATATACTGCCCTCCTCCTGTATATACCTCCCCTCCTCCTGTATATACCTCCCCTACTCCTGTATATACCTTCCTCCTTCTGTATATACTGCCCTCCTCCTGTATATACCTCCCCTCCTCCTGTATATACCTCCCCTCCTCCTGTATATACCTCCCCTCCTCCTGTATATACTGCCCTCCTCCTGTATATACCTCCCGTCCTCCAGAATATACCGCCATCCTCCAGTATATACCTCCCCTCCTCCTGTATATACCTCCCCTCCTCCTGTATATACCTCCCCTCCTCCTGTATATACCTCCCCTCCTCCTGTATATACCTCCCGTCCTCCTGTATATACCTCCCCTCCTCCTGTATATACTGCCCTCCTCCTGTATATACTGCCCTCCTCCTGTATATACCTCCCCTACTCCTGTATATACCTTCCTCCTTCTGTATATACTGCCCTCCTCCTGTATATACCTCCCCTCCTCCTGTATATACCTCCCCTCCTCCTGTATATACCTCCCCTCCTCCTGTATATACCTCCCCTACTCCTGTATATACCTTCCTCCTTCTGTATATACTGCCCTCCTCCTGTATATACTGCCCTCCTCCTGTATATACCTCCCCTCCTGTATATACCTCCCCTCCTCCTGTATATACCTCCCCTCCTCCTGTATATACCTCCCCTCCTCCTGTATATACCTCCCCTCCTCCTGTATATACCTCCCCTCCTCCTGTATATACCTCCCCTCCTCCTGTATATACCTCCCCTCCTCCTGTATATACCTTCCTCCTTCTGTATATACTGCCCTCCTCCTGTATATACCTCCCCTCCTGTATATACCTCCCCTCCTCCTGTATATACCTCCCCTCCTCCTATATATACTGCCTCCTACTCCTGTATATACCTCCCCTCCTCCTGTATATACCTCCCCTCCTCCTGTATATACCTCCCCTCCTCCTGTATATACCTCCCCTCCTCCTGTATATACCTCCCCTCCTCCTGTATATACTGCCCTCCTCCTGTATATACCTCCTCTCCTCCTGTATATACCGCCCTCCTCCTGTATATACCTCCCCTCCTCCTGTATATACCTTCCTCCTTCTGTATATACTGCCCTCCTCCTGTATATACCTCCCCTCCTGTATATACCGCCCTCCTCCTGTATATACCTCCCCTCCTCCTGTATATACCTCCCCTCCTCCTGTATATACCTCCCCTCCTCCTGTATATACCTCCCCTCCTCCTGTATATACCTCCCCTCCTCCTGTATATACCTCCCCTCCTCCTGTATATAACTTCCTCCTTCTGTATATACTGCCCTCCTCCTGTATATGCCTCCCCTCCTCCTGTATATACCTCCCCTCCTCCTATATATACTGCCCTCCTCCTGTATATACCTCCCGTCCTCCAGAATATACCGCCATCCTCCAGTATATACCTCCTCTCCTCCTGTATATACCTCCCCTCCTCCTGTATATACCTCCCCTCCTCCTGTATATACCTCCCCTCCTCCTGTATATACCTCCCCTCCTCCTGTATATACCTCCCCTCCTCCTGTATATACCTCCCCTCCTCCTGTATATACCTCCCCTCCTCCTGTATATACGGCCTCCTACTCCTGTATATACTGCCCTCCTCGTGTATATACCTCCCCTACTCCTGTATATACCTTCCTCCTTCTGTATATACTGCCCTCCTCCTGTATATACCTCCCCTCCTCCTGTATATACCTCCCCTCCTCCTGTATATACCTCCCCTCCTCCTGTATATACCTTCCTCCTTCTGTATATACTGCCCTCCTCCTGTATATACCTCCCCTCCTCCTGTATATACCTCCCCTCCTCCTGTATATACCTCCTCTCCTCCTGTATATACCTCCCCTCCTCCTGTATATACCTCCCCTCCTCCTGTATATACCTCCTCTCCTCCTGTATATACCTCCTCTCCTCCTGTATATACTGCCCTCCTCCTGTATATACCTCCCCTCCTCCTGTATATACCTCCCCTCCTCCTGTATATACCTCCCCTCCTCCTGTATATACCTCCCCTCCTCCTGTATATACCTCCCCTCCTCCTGTATATACCTCCCCTCCTCCTGTATATACCTCCCCTCCTCCTATATATACTGCCTCCTACTCCTGTATATACCTCCCCTCCTCCTGTATATACCTCCCCTCCTCCTGTATATACCTCCCCTCCTCCTGTATATACCTCCCCTCCTCCTGTATATACTGCCCTCCTCCTGTATATACCTCCTCTCCTCCTGTATATACCGCCCTCCTCCTGTATATACCTCCCCTCCTCCTGTATATACCTTCCTCCTTCTGTATATACTGCCCTCCTCCTGTATATACCTCCCCTCCTGTATATACCGCCCTCCTCCTGTATATACCTCCCCTCCTCCTGTATATACCTCCCCTCCTCCTGTATATACCTCCCCTCCTCCTGTATATACCTCCCCTCCTCCTGTATATACCTCCCCTCCTCCTGTATATACCTCCCCTCCTCCTGTATATACCTCCCTCCTCCTGTATATACCTTTCTCCTTCTGTATATACTGCCCTCCTCCTGTATATACCTCCCCTCCTCCTGTATATACTGCCCTCCTCCTGTATATACCTCCCCTCCTCCTGTATATACCTCCCCTCCTCCTGTATATACCTCCCCTCCTCCTATATATACTGCCCTCCTCCTGTATATACCTCCCGTCCTCCAGAATATACCGCCATCCTCCAGTATATACCTCCCCTCCTCCTGTATATACCTCCCCTCCTCCTGTATATACCTCCCCTCCTCCTGTATATACCTCCCCTCCTCCTGTATATACCTCCCCTCCTCCTGTATATACGGCCTCCTACTCCTGTATATACTGCCCTCCTCGTGTATATACCTCCCCTACTCCTGTATATACCTTCCTCCTTCTGTATATACTGCCCTCCTCCTGTATATACCTCCCCTCCTCCTGTATATACCTCCCCTCCTCCTGTATATACCTCCCCTCCTCCTGTATATACCTTCCTCCTTCTGTATATACTGCCCTCCTCCTGTATATACCTCCCCTCCTCCTGTATATACCTCCCCTCCTCCTGTATATACCTCCTCTCCTCCTGTATATACCTCCCCTCCTCCTGTATATACCTCCCCTCCTCCTGTATATACCTCCTCTCCTCCTGTATATACCTCCTCTCCTCCTGTATATACTGCCCTCCTCCTGTATATACCTCCCCTCCTCCTGTATATACCTCCCCTCCTCCTGTATATACCTCCCCTCCTCCTGTATATACTGCCCTCCTCCTGTATTTACCTCCCGTCCTCCAGAATCTACCGCCATCCTCCAGTATATACCTCCCCTCCTCCTGTATATACTGCCCTTCTCCTGTATATACCTCCCCTCCTCCTGTATATACCTCCCCTCCTCCTGTATATACCGCCCTCCTCCTGTATATACCTCCCCTCCTCCTGTATATAGCTCCCCTCCTCCTGTATATACCTCCCCTTCTCCTGTATATACTGCCCTCCTCCTGTATATACCTCCCCTCCTCCTGTATATACCTCCCCTCCTCCTGTATATACTGCCCTCCTCCTGTATATACCTCCCCTCCTCCTGTATATACCTCCCCTCCTCCTGTATATACCTCCCCTCTTCCTGTATATACCTCCCCTCCTCCTGTATATACCTCCCCTCCTCCTGTATATACCTCCTCTCCTCCTGTATATACCTCCTCTCCTCCTGTATATACCTCCTCTCCTCCTGTATATACCGCCCTCCTCCTGTATATACCTCCCTCCTCCTGTATATACCTCCCCTACTCCTGTATATACCTTCCTCCTTCTGTATATACTGCCCTCCTCCTGTATATACCTCCCTTCCTGTATATACCTCCCCTCCTCCTGTATTTACCTCCCCTCCTCCTGTATATACCTCCCCTCCTCCTGTATATACCTCCCCTCCTCCTGTATATACCTCCCCTCCTCCTGTATATACCTCCCCTCCTCCTGTATATACCTCCCCTCCTCCTGTATATACCTCCCCTCCTCCTGTATATACCTCCCCTGCTCCTGTATATACCTCCCCTACTCCTGTATATACCTCCCCTACTCCTGTATATACCTCCCCTACTCCTGTATATACCTCCCCTACTCCTGTATATACCTTCCTCCTTCGGTATATACTGCCCTCCTCCTGTATATACCCCCCCTCCTGTATATACCTCCCCTCCTCCTGTATATACCTCCCCTCCTCCTGTATATACCTCCCCTCCTCCTGTATATACCTCCCCTCCTCCTGTATATACCGCCCTCCTCCTGTATATACCTCCCCTCCTCCTGTATATACCTCTCCTCCTCCTGTATATACCTCTCCTCCTCCTGTATATACCTCCCCTCCTCCTGTATATACCTCCCCTCCTCCTGTATATACCTCCCCTCCTCCTGTATATACCTCCCTCCTCCTGTATATACTGCCCTCCCCCTGTATATACCTCCCCTCCTCCTGTATATACCTCCCCTCCTCCTGTATATACCTCCCCTCCTCCTGTATATACCCCCCTCCTCCTGTATATACCTCCCCTCCTCCTGTATATACCTCCCCTCCTCCTGTATATACTGCCCTCCTCCTGTATATACCTCCCCTCCTCCTGTATATACTGCCCTCCTCCTGTATATACCTCCCCTCCTCCTGTATATACCTCCCCTCCTCCTGTATATACCTCCCCTCCTCCTGTATATCTCTGGGCTGCTGTGGATTCTGTGATCTTGTCTTGCAGTTGTCGGGGGCGCAGGGAGATATCGGGGGACACATGGAGGTGGAGGACGCCCTGAAGCTGGTGGGGGAGATGGGGGTCTACCAGGTGTTCCTGTGCCTCCTCCTGGGGGTCTTATTACAGGTGAGTGCCCCCCCTCATATACAGGTGAGAAGTATGTGCCCCCCCTCATATACAGGTGAGAAGTATGTGCCCCCCCTCATATACAGGTGAGAAGTATGTGCCCCCCCTCATATACAGGTGAGAAGTATGTGCCCCCCCCCTCATATACAGGTGAGAAGTATGTGCCCCCCCCCTCATATACAGGTGATAAGTATGTGCCCCCCCCCTCATATACAGGTGATAAGTATGTGCCCCCCCCTCATATACAGGTGAGAAGTATGTGCCCCCCCTCATATACAGGTCAGAAGTATGTGCCCCCCCCTCATATACAGGTCAGAAGTATGTGCCCCCCCCTCATATACAGGTGAGAAGTATGTGCCCCCCCCTCATATACAGGTGAGAAGTATGTGCCCCCCCCTCATATACAGGTGAGAAGTATGTGCCCCCCCTCATATACAGGTGAGAAGTATGTGCCCCCCCCCCTCATATACAGGTGAGAAGTATGTGCCCCCCCTCATATACAGGTGAGAAGTATGTGCCCCCCCCTCATATACAGGTGATAAGTATGTGCCCCCCCCTCATATACAGGTGAGAAGTATGTGCCCCCCCTCATATACAGGTGAGAAGTATGTGCCCCCCCCCTCATATACAGGTGATAAGTATGTGCCCCCCCCTCATATACAGGTGATAAGTATGTGCCCCCCCCTCATATACAGGTGAGAAGTATGTGCCCCCCCCTCATATACAGGTGAGAAGTATGTGCCCCCCCCCCTCATATACAGGTGAGAAGTATGTGCCCCCCCCCTCATATACAGGTGAGAAGTATGTGCCCCCCCTCATATACAGGTGAGAAGTATGTGCCCCCCCTCATATACAGGTGAGAAGTATGTGCCCCCCCCCTCATATACAGGTGAGAAGTATGTGCCCCCCCCCCTCATATACAGGTGATAAGTATGTGCCCCCCCCCCTCATATACAGGTGATAAGTATGTGCCCCCCCCCCTCATATACAGGTGATAAGTATGTTCCCCCCCCCTCATATACAGGTGATAAGTATGTGCCCCCCCCCCTCATATACAGGTGAGAAGTATGTGCCCCCCCCCCTCATATACAGGTGAGAAGTATGTGCCCCCCCCCTCATATACAGGTGAGAAGTATGTGCCCCCCCCCCTCATATACAGGTGAGAAGTATGTGCCCCCCCCCCTCATATACAGGTGAGAAGTATGTGCCCCCCCCCCTCATATACAGGTGAGAAGTATGTGCCCCCCCCCCTCATATACAGGTGAGAAGTATGTGCCCCCCCCCTCATATACAGGTGAGAAGTATGTGCCCCCCCCCTCATATACAGGTGAGAAGTATGTGCCCCCCCCCTCATATACAGGTGAGAAGTATGTGCCCCCCCCCTCATATACAGGTGAGAAGTATGTGCCCCCCCTCATATACAGGTGATAAGTATGTGCCCCCCTCTGTCTTGCAGCTCTATGTGGCCACAGAGGTGGTGCTCATTACCATCCTGGGGGTCACCCCTCCGCATCACTGGGTGTACGATGACCCCCTAACTACAGGCCACAATATCACCGGGGAACATGGACACCTGGAATTTGAGGGGAACTTCACATCCATCAGCTCTGAAGTAAGATGGGGCGGGGCTGCACAGCGGGGGCGGGGCTGCACAGCGGGGGTCGGGCTGAGGTGAGATGTGGGCAGAGCTGTGACAACCTTTTGTCCTGGTGTCTCCTCCCCCAGTGGTCTCTAGTGGGTGCTCAGGCTTACAAGATCGGTGCTGCCAGCTCCGTCTACTTCGGAGGGGTCCTGGTGGGGGTCGTCTTATTTGGACAATTATCAGATCGGTTTGGCAGGAAGTCAGTGTACATAA